>NC_083639.1:31931560-31939060 GCF_963576545.1 Limanda limanda
AGACAGAGACAGAGACAGAGACAGAGACAGAGACAGAGACAGAGACAGAGTCAGAGACAGAGACAGAGAAAGAGACAGAGACAGAGACAAAGGCAGAGACAGAGACAGAGACAGAGACAGAGACAGAGACAGAGACAGAGACAGAGACAGAGACAGAGACAGAGACAGAGACAGAGGCAGAGACAGAGACAGAGACAGAGACAGAGACAGAGGCAGAGACAGAGACAGAGACAGAGACAGAGGCAGAGACAGAGACAGAGGCAGAGGCAGAGGCAGAGACAGAGACAGAGACAGAGAGAGAGATAGAGACAGAGTCAGAGGCAGAGACAGAGACAGAGACAGAGACAGAGACAGAGACAGAGACAGAGACAGAGACAGAGACAGAGGCAGAGACAGAGACAGAGACAGAGGCAGAGGCAGAGACAGAGACAGAGACAGAGACAGAGACAGAGGCAGAGACAGAGGCAGAGACAGAGACAGAGACAGAGGCAGAGACAGAGGCAGAGACAGAGACAGAGACAGAGAGAGAGACAGAGACAGAGACAGAGACAGAGACAGAGACAGAGACAGAGACAGAGACAGAGACAGAGACAGAGACAGAGGCAGAGGCAGAGACAGAGACAGAGACAGAGACAGAGGCAGAGACAGAGACAGAGACAGAGACAGAGACAGAGACAGAGACAGAGACAGAGACAGAGACAGAGGCAGAGACAGAGTCAGAGACAGAGGCAGAGGCAGAGACAGAGACAGAGAGAGAGAGAGAGAGAGACAGAGACAGAGACAGAGACAGAGACAGAGACAGAGACAGAGACAGAGACAGAGACAGAGACAGAGACACAGAGACAGAGACAGAGACAGAGACAGAGACAGAGACAGAGACACAGAGACAGAGACAGAGACAGAGACAGAGACAGAGACAAAGGCAGAGACAGAGACAGAGACAGAGACAGAGACAGAGACAGAGACAGAGACAGAGACAGAGGCAGAGTCAGAGACAGAGACAGAGACAGAGGCAGAGACAGAGACAGAGACAGAGACAGAGACAGAGACAGAGACAGATGCAGAGACAGAGACAGAGACAGAGACAGAGACAGAGACAGAGACAGAGGCAGAGACAGAGACAGAGACAGAGACAGAGACAGATGCAGAGACAGAGACAGAGACAGAGACAGAGACAGAGGCAGAGACAGAGACAGAGACAGAGAGAGAGACAGAGACAGAGACAGAGACAGAGTCAGAGTCAGAGACAGAGGCAGAGACAGAGACAGAGACAGAGACAGAGACAGAGACAGAGGCAGAGACAGAGACAGAGACAGAGACAGAGACAGAGACAGAGACAGAGAAAGAGACAGAGAGAGAGACAGAGGCCGAGACAGAGACAGAGACAGAGACAGAGACAGAGACAGAGAGACAGAGGCCGAGACAGAGACAGAGGCAGAGACAGAGAGAGAGACAGAGACAGAGACAGAGACAGAGACAGAGACAGAGACAGAGACAGAGACAGAGACAGAGACAGAGTCAGAGACAGAGACAGAGGCAGAGACAGAGAGAGAGACAGAGACAGAGACAGAGACAGAGTCAGAGACAGAGACAGAGACAGAGAAAGAGACAGAGACAGAGGCAGAGACAGAGACAGAGACAGAGACAGAGACAGAGACAGAGACAGAGACAGAGACAGAGACAGAGACAGAGGCAGAGACAGAACAGAGACAGAGGCAGAGACAGAGTCAGAGACAGAGACAGAGACAGAGACAGAGACAGAGACAGAGACAGAGACAGAGACAGAGACAGAGACAGAGACAGAGACAGAGGCAGAACAGAGACAGAGGCAGAGACAGATACAGAGACGGAGACAGAGTCAGAGTCAGAGACAGAGACAGAGAAAGAGACAGAGACAGAGACAGAGGCAGAGACAGAGACAGAGGCAGAGGCAGAGGCAGAGACAGAGTCAGAGACAGAGACAGAGACAGAGACAGAGACAGAGGCCGAGAGAGACAGAGACAGAGACAGAGACAGAGACAGAGACAGAGACAGAGACAGAGTCAGAGACAGAGACAGAGACAGAGACAGAGACAGAGACAGAGACAGAGGCAGAGGCAGAGACAGAGATAGAGACAGAGACAGAGACAGAGACAGAGGCAGAGACAGAGATAGAGACAGAGTCAGAGTCAGAGTCAGAGTCAGAGACAGAGACAGAGACAGAGACAGAGACAGAGTCAGAGACAGAGACACAGAGACAGAGACAGAGACAGAGTTAAAGCTCGTCCCTGAGACACTTCAGTCAACAACAGTCAGAGGAGGAACTTTGAAATGATTCTTCATCAAAAGCAACAGAACGAAGAGTTCATCAACACTCGGTGAATGAAGACAGACGACACGTCTTCACGTCCTCCAGTTGTCCCAGGACGAAGCTGATGCAGCTTGTTTGACTGAATCCACTTTACTGTGATATTCATTTCACTCCGGTTCGGACGTTTGACTTTTGTGTTAAAAACCTCTCCGACCCATTAATCCATCCACCTTTACCTCTCTCTCTCCCCCTCCCTTTCATCCCTCCTTCCTCTCCGTGTCTATAAATCTGATTTCTCCCGCCTCCATCCATCTTTCGCTTTGTTCATCCAGTTAACTATCACCCTGTCCTACCTCCCTCCTCTCTACCTCCCTCCTCTCGTCATCCCTCTCTCCCTCCTGCAGGAGTCGGTGAACTCCATCCCTCCAGCCTCTGCCAGCCGACTGAACCTTTCTCTCATATTGTCGACTCGGTGTTTGCCGTTATGAGCGGCCATCATGTCTCACCTGGTTTCCTGCCATTAGCACAGGTCCTGGGGTCGGGCTGGGTCGGTATGGAATGGTCGCTCCCTTCGGTGGTGACTAGAGAGAGAGAGAGACGGAGGAGAGACATTGGACATGAGGAGGAATCTGAGTCCGAGTCTCACAAGTGTCTCAGAGGGTTTCAGCATCAGAAATCAGTGGATAAATACATTTGTCTTGTTTCAGAAACATGTTGTAAAACAAATACATGAATTTAAAGCTTTGACAGGAAATGAAATGAGAAATACATGAGTAATAAAATCTCAGACATAACTCACGAACTCTGAGAGTTATGTCTGGACCCGACTCGGAGAGAAACTATTCATGAAGATAAAGAAACGAAATCTTTGAAGCTGTAGAAGTTTCTATCGTCACTAAAGTTGAATCAAACTCTCACAGAGGATTAAATTCCACGAGCTCCCGCTGCAGCTCACAGAGAAATGAATTCTTCCTTCATGTCCCAGCATGCACTGGGTGAGCGGCCGGGCCACAGCAGAGCACGCAGGGTGGAAGGAGATCAGAAGACTCTTCACAGATCAAACAGAGTAAACGTGAGCGAGTCGGACGGAGGTCAGAGTTTCTCTTTCTCTTCTCTCTCACTCACTTCGTCCTGGTGGAGGTGAGAGGAACAGAAACCAGCTGCTGGAGTCTTTGATCTCAACGTTTGCGCCTTTGATCTCCGAGTCTCAGCTTAATGAACGCTGCCCATTCCCTTTAATCACCGAGGTTGAGATTCTTTCTGGAGGAATACGAACATTTTAAAAATCCCCTCTGCTCTTCTGTTCACAGTTTGAAATCAGCATCATTGGATATTCCATCCGCTCACGTTCGATTCTGCACCTTCGACCGTCGCAGTGAAATAATAATCAAGTCAAACTCGAACTCAAGGTGCGAGGTCACGTACCTCTAAGATGACGGTGCAGATGAGCTTCACACACTGGATGATGGCGTCCTGACTCCCGGATATCGTCACCTCTCGCTCTGTGGAGTTAGGGAGGAGGTCACCTGCTACCTGCACCTGAGCTCCTGTCGTCTGCACACACACACACACACACAGAGAGACACACACACACACACACACACACACACACACACACACACACACACACAGACACACACAATGTGTCAGACCATGTGATCACAGACACAGTGAAGTGAATATCCTGTTGTCTTCGTCCTGACATGCAAACAAAATGTAAAACTTATATTTAGCATCTTCAGAAGTGAGATCAGAACTTGAGCTGCTGCTGAGTTCAGACATGTTCCTGACGTGTTCTTCACATGTTCCTCACGTGTTCCTCACATGTTCCTCACGTGTTCTTCACATGTTCCTCACGTGTTCTTCACATGTTCCTCACATGTTCCTCACGTGTTCTTCACATGTTCCTCACATGTTCCTCACATGTTCCTCACGTGTTCTTCACATGTTCCTGACGTGTTCTTCACATGTTCTTCACATGTTCCTCACATGTTCTGCAGGTTCTGTAGCAGCTTTTGTTTTTGAGTATTTAAGGTTTTTTTTCACTCGTTTATGTTAAGTTACAACAGCTAATGTGCAGGTTTGCCGTCTCTCCTGCATCAGTGTTGAAATAATCACGACTTTAATTAAATCATGAACAACTGAACCCCCCCCCCCCCGCTGGGAGTTATCCCCCTCACCCCCTCCCCCCCTCACCTCTCGGATCTCCTTGATCTTGGAGCCTCCCTTCCCGATCAACGAGCCACACTGACTGGCCGGGATCACCAGCCGCAGGGTGACGGGAGGTTTACTGGTCACTGTGCCGTTAGCCACCAAGGCCGACAGGTCCTGAGGGCGAGAGAGAGAGAGAGAGAGGGAGGGGGGGAGAGAGAGAGAGAGAGAGAGAGAGAGAGAGAGAGAGAGAGGGGGAGGGGGGGGAGAGAGAGAGAGGGAGGGGGAGAGAGAGAGAGGGAGGGGGGGAGAGAGAGAGAGAGAGAGAGGGGGGGAGAGAGAGAGGGGGAGAGAGAGAGAGAGGGAGAGAGGTAGAGAGAGAGAGAGAGAGAGAGAGGGAGAGGGAGGGGGAGAGAGAGAGACAGAGAGGGAGGGGGGGGGAGAGAGAGAGAGAGAGAGGTAGAGAGAGAGAGACAGAGAGAGAGGTAGAGAGAGAGAGAGAGAGAGAGGGGGGGGAGAGAGAGAGAGAGAGAGAGGGGGGGAGAGAGAGAGAGAGAGAGAGGGAGAGAGGTAGAGAGAGGTAGAGAGAGAGAGAGAGAGAGTCATCCTTCTGGAGAAACACAATAACCTGTGGAGCAGATCGTGAAACATCGACTGAACAGAAACTTCTGCTCGTGTCCGTCATTCCTTTATTTCTGATAATATAATATAATAATAATACGATTATTGTCTCTCTCTCTCTTCTGGTGTTTTAAGGATTTTAAAGCATAAACTAATGTTACAAACAATAAAAGCAACTTAATATGATTCCTGGCTTTTGTTTTATTTATTTTCGCTAAACAAAAGTTGCACATTTCTGATTGGTAGTTAACCTGATTAGCAGCTGTTAGCTTAGAGGGCTAACTTGGCTTGTTTGACAAATTATGTTTGAATATCATATCAAACTCTGTCCAGAAATCAGGTTATTTCAGGTAAAGCCTCCCCCCTCCCCCCCCAACCATCTCTCATCTCCTCACTTCTTGAGTGTTTACCCTTCCTTCTCCTCCTTTCTCTCATCCCCCTCTTTCTAAATCCTTCTCTGTTTTTCCTGCTCTTACTTCCCTCTCTTTAATTAGCTCAGGTTCTAAAGAGTGGCCTGAATCACCTGCTCTGAGTTTGATTGGTTCAGTCGGGTTTCGGTCGAGCTGAACTCAGGGCTGCGTTGCATCTGAAATGTAAACACCAGCGGCGGCGTCTTGTCTGAGCCGCCCATCACACAAACGTGTCCTGAATAAAACAACCTCCCTCTGAAAACAGCCGGCTCGTATTTGTTTGTGTCGCGGTGTCGGACAGAAATCTCTCGCTGAAGGTTTCTCCATGGTTACCATGGTTACCATGGTATTTTTCTCAGTAATTCCTGTAACTCGCTGTGAGGTCTTACATTAGACTGGTTTGGTTAATTGACAAACTGCTGTGATTGGATCTCTCAGGACAGATGTTGGACACCAGGTGTTTCTCTCTCGCTGCACATCTGGAATCAGCTGTTAGAGGATCAGGACTCGAGGAAACCTCTGGAGCTGAAGCTTCAGGTCGGACTCTCTCTGATCACACTCTTTATAATCTCTCCTTTTCTCAATCTCATTAACTTTTCACAGCTCCCTCTCTCTCTCTCTCTCTCTCTCTCTCTCTCTCTCTCTCTCTCTCTCTCTCTCTCTCTCGGCTTTCTTTAAACCCTGCTTCTCTCGCTCTCTTCTTCTCATTCTCTTCACCTCTCACTCACTGTCTTCATTCCATATTTTAAATCCTTTCAGCGCCCATCTACCGTTCTCTGATTCTCTTCCTCCTCCTCCTCTCCAGGTCTCTGCAACCAAAGTCACAGTTTGATTTAATTCGACCCATATGGAGTTATACAAATTAATAACGCAAATGATCAAAATAAATATTGGTTTGTGTGTCTGTCTCTCACAACATTGTTATTAGTTATTAAAGTTTAAAAGGTAAACGTGTGAACTTATTATCTTACTGTCGGTTAGAGAAGAGGCAAACTCCCTGAAGAGGGTGTGTGTCTGTGTGTGTGTGTGTGTGTGTGTGTGTGTGTGTGTGTCTGTGTGTGTGTGTGTGTGTGTGTGTCTGTGTGTGTGTGTGTGTGTCTGTGTGTGTGTGTGTGTGTGTGTGTCTGTGTGTGTGTGTGTGTGTGTGTGTGTGTGTGTGTGTGTGTGTGTCTGTGTGTGTGTGTGTGTGTGTGTGTGTGTGTGTGTGTGTGTGTGTGTGTGTCTGTGTGTGTGTACCTCCTCCTGTTTGAGTGTGATCATGGTGAAGGCTCTGAACACACAGTCCGTCGGCCCTGTGATGGTGATGATCCTCTCCGGACAGGAACCCTCTGAGATGTTGATCCTGGCGCCGCTCTGTGGGTCCAGACAGAAGGGGGGGGGCGGAGAGGGAGAGGGAGAGGGAGAGGGAGAGGGAGAGGGAGAGGGAGAGGGAGAGGGAGAGGGAGAGGGAGAGGGAGAGGGAGAGGGAGAGGGAGAGGGGGGGATTGTGGGAATTTGGGTTTTATACATGATGAAGTAAGGGAGGTGAGTTGTGAACGAGGGAAGAGGAGGAGGAGGAGGAGGAGGAGGAGGAGGAGGAGGAGGAGGAGGAGGAGGAGGAGGAGGAGGAGGAGGAGGAGGAGGAGGAGGAGGACGAGGGGGAGGGGGAGGGGGGACAGAGGAGAGAGATAACACATTAGTGGGGGGGGGAGGGGGGGCGGATGTGGGCCGAGACACACTGACCCCCCCCTGCTCTGAGATTCATTCACCTGTGATGCAGGAGGAGAGAGGGATTACACGGAGGCTGGAAGAGGAAGGAGAGAGGAAGGAAGGAAGGAAGGAAGGAAGGAAGGAAGGAAGGAAGGAAGGAAGGAAGGAAGGAAGGAAGGAAGGAAGGAAGGAAGGAAGGAAGGAAGGAAGGAAGGAAGGAAGGAAGGAAGGAAGGAAGGAAGGAAGGAAGGAAGGAAGGAAGGAAGGAAGGAAGGAAGGAAGGAAGGAAGAGAGCAATGTAGTAAATCAAGGTTTTCAGGAGAGGGGGAGACGGGGGGG
>NC_083639.1:31944060-31946560 GCF_963576545.1 Limanda limanda
GTCTCCAAACTCCCGGTCGCAGCTCATGGTGCTGGTGGAGGTGGGGGTGGTGGTGGAGGTGGTGGTGTGGGTGGAGTCTGCTGCTGGGAGACGCATGAAGGTCCGAGGCCCTGAGGCGTACGGAGCGTTCCAGGTCACCTCAGAGAACCCTTCGGAGAACCTGGCGAGGAACCGTCTGAGGCCGTGGAGCGTGGCGAGCTGGAGTCCGAGGGTTTAACCACGCCCCCTTTCCTCCCTCAGGTCTGTGGGACAGAGAAGAGACAGATGAGGACTCTCCGAGCTCCACGTGGTTTCATCCACTTCATCTTTACAGACGCACTCCAGATGTGTACAGTCAAGGCTCTTTATTGGCACAGATTTAAAAGCTCAATATTTGATCACATCTGTTTCCACAGATTCATACAGAAGAAAAACAGATGTTCATCTCTGAGGAGTTATGAGTCTGACTCAGCAGATACAGGAGCAGGAGCTACAGGTCTGAACCACACAAGGTGTGAAAGAGCCTCAACTGGTGACATGTCAGTTACAACTTGAATGTGAAACTTTATTCCTTCAGCCCGTCATCACAAATCCAAAGTTCTCCTTGAGGGACTCGACGAACACGACAACCTCAGATGTTTGCTTCAGTCCAACACAAGTGAAGGTTGGTGGCAAATCGTTTAGCAAATCGTTTCTGAGGCAACGTGTTCACGTGTTGTGAATCTTTGGAGCGTGGGAGGAAACCAGAGGAACCAGAGGAACCAGAGGAACCAGAGGAAACCAGATGAACCAGAGGAAACCAGAGGAACCAGAGGAACCAGAGGAAACCAGAGGAACCAGAGGAACCAGAGGAAACCAGATGAACCAGAGGAAACCAGAGGAACCAGAGAAACCAGAGGAAACCAGAGGAACCAGAGGAATCAGAGGAACCAGAGGAAACCAGAGGAACCAGAGGAACCAGAGGAAACCAGAGGAACCAGAGGAACCCGAGGAACCCGAGAAACCCAGGGAAACCAGAGGAACCAGAGGAACCAGAGGAATCAGAGGAACCAGAGGAAACCAGAGGAAACCAGAGGAATCAGAGGCAACAGAGGAATCACAGGAACCAGATGAACCAGAGGAACCAGAGGAACCAGAGGAAACCAGATGAACCAGAGGAGACCAGAGGAACCAGAGGAACCAGAGGAACCAGAGGAACCAGAGGAAACCAGAGGAACCAGAAGAAACCAGATGAACCAGAGGAAACCAGATGAACCAGAGGAACCAGAGGAACCAGAGGAAACCAGATGAACCAGAGGAAACCAGAGGAACCAGAGGAAC
Organism: Limanda limanda; assembly: GCF_963576545.1. Lineage (NCBI taxonomy): Eukaryota > Metazoa > Chordata > Actinopteri > Pleuronectiformes > Pleuronectidae > Limanda > Limanda limanda. The sequence continues at coordinate 31,945,360 of NC_083639.1, forward strand.
CAGAGGAAACCAGATGAACCAGAGGAAACCAGAGGAACCAGAGAAACCAGAGGAACAAGAGGAAACCAGAGGAACCAGAGGAACCAGAGGAACCCGAGGTACCAGAGGAAACCAGAGGAACCAGAGGAACCAGAGGAACCCGAGGAAACCAGAGGAACCAGAGGAACCAGAGGAAACCAGAGGAAACCAAAGGAACCAGAGGAACCAGAGGAAACCAGAGGACCCAGAGGAACCAGAGGAAACCAGAAGACCCAGAAGACCCAGAGGAACCCGAGGAACCAGAGGAAACCCGAGGAACCAGAGGAACCCGAGGAAACCAGAGGAACCAGAGGAACCCGAGGAAACCAGAGGAACCAGAGTAATCAGAGGCAACAGAGGAAACCAGAGGAACCAGAGGAAACCAGAGGAACCAGAGGACCCAGAGGACCCAGAGGAACCCGAGGAACCAGAGGAAACCCGAGGAACCAGAGGAACCCGAGGAAACCAGAGGAACCAGAGGAACCCGAGGAAACCAGAGGAAACCAGAGTAATCAGAGGCAACAGAGGAAACCAGAGGAACCAGAGGAAACCAGAGGAACCAGAGGACCCAGAGGAACCAGATGAAACCAGAGGAAACCAGAGGAAACCAGAAGACCCAGAAGACCCAGAGGAACCAGAGGAAACCCGAGGAACCAGAGGAACCCGAGGAACCAGAGGAAACCAAAGGAACCAGAGGAACCAGAGGAAACCAGAGGAACCAGAGGACCCAGAGGAACCAGATGAAACCAGAGGAAACCAGAGGAAACCAGAAGACCCAGAAGACCCAGAGGAACCCGAGGAACCAGAGGAAACCCGAGGAACCAGAGGAACCCGAGGAAACCAGAGGAACCAGAGGAACCCGAGGAAACCAGAGGAAACCAGAGGAACCAGAGGAACCAGAGGAACCAGAGGAAACCAGAGGAACCAGAGGAACCAGAGGAAACCAGAGGAACCAGATGAACCAGAGGAAACCAGAGGAACCAGAGGAACCAGAGGAAACCAGAGGACCCAGAGGAACCAGAGGAAACCAGATGAACCAGAGGAAACCAGAGGAACCAGAGGAAACCAGAGGAACCAGAGGAAACCAGAGGACCCAGAGGAACCAGAGGAAACCAGAGGAAACCAGAGGAAACCAGAAGACCCAGAGGAAACCAGAGGAACCAGAGGAAACCCGAGGAACCAG
>NC_083639.1:31951560-31967673 GCF_963576545.1 Limanda limanda
ATTTGGGGAAATTCTTGATAACTTTTATTAAATTCCTTATAAGTCAGATATATCCCACATGACATGAGAAAGTTCCTGAGCCTGCCGTGGTTGTTGGAGGCAAACAGCAGCAGGAGTTTCCACCGTACGAAGGACAGAGACACAATGAGATGCAGAGACAGATGATAAATATGCAGCTGTGACATTTGTTTGTCGTCTCTCAGGCCAGCGAGTGAGAAGAGAGAGAGATCACACTTTATTCAAATGTCACTCTCTGCCAGACGGAGAGCATTTGAATACCAGCTCAGGATATGCAGATCAGTGGACTGCAGCACAAAGAGCCAGGACACCTGAGGACCACGCCTGGCAGAGACTCACACACAGCACAACACAACACAACACAACACAACGACTCTGATTTCCATCTGATTTACAGCAGACAGCATGAGTCGGGAGGTTTTCAGTGTTCGTCACCGACTCACTGGACGCTTCAGGAAACAACCTTTGGCAGAGTGTCCTTCATGATTCTCGAGTTTTGAAGAATATATCCTGCTGACATCAGAGTCTCATACAGGACGGTTCATGTTGATTCTCAGTGAAGATATTTACCATATCCTCTCTATTAAAAGAGTTAAAACGCTGAGAAACAGTAAAATAACAACTGTGAAATCATTTAAATTCAGTTACACTACAGCAGCTCTGAACGAGTTGTTCCTCCTGAGACTGGGAACCTGATTATTAAGCATCAATCATTCTCCTGGTAGAGAGAAGTGATCCACTGGTTTGAATTTGGTGGGATGAACATAAAGGGAAACATTAACAGCTGCAGGAGGCCGATACTAAAGATTAGAAAAATAATAACTCGCTGACTAACTGATCATCAGGTTCTTCTTCAATATCGTCCGATCACTTGAAGAGGAAGATGAAGAGGAAGAGGAGAAGAGTCGATGAGTCCAGCAGACAAACGGGATCTGGTTTTTATTGGTCTGCACACGTCTTAAATTAGACCTGTGTGTGTGTGTGTGTGTGTGTGTGTGTGTGTGTGTGTGTGTGTGTGTGTGTGTGTGTGTGTGTGTGTGTGTGTGTGTGTAGCTTCTTGTCACTGTAACCTCCTCTAACTGCTCCTTCCTGTGTGATGGTCACAAGATCCAAACATCATGATTTCATTATCGTCCAATAGAAAGTCTCCTGTCTGTGACATGTCTTCAGGCCCGAGTCGCTCCACAGCAGCAACGTTTTGTTTCTACGCTGAATTCAAACTAAACCTTTATCGATGTTTCTAAATTCACAGAATCTTAAATATAATTTTTTTCTTGTCTTGTTAGCAGCTGGATGATCAGGGTCAGTTGGCTGAAGGTTGGAGGTCGACTCACACTCTAGTCAGGAATAGGATGTTAGAACCTAAATGTTCAAACCCCTGCGTGCCCGATGTGTTCCTCCAGGGGGCGCTGCTCAGAGACCGTGAGGAACCAGGTCAGCTGAGATGTCTCCACAGAGAAACACTTCCTCCTGTGGGACCACGCTGAAGCTCCTGTCCTCACTTTAATCCAGAGATGTGACACACTCGTCTTTCAGTCGCTCTGCTCTCTCTACATCTGTCTCCTCCCCTCTAATCACCGCCCCCCCCCACCCCCACCCCCTCCTGTCTTCTCCTCTCTGTGTAGAGATCAAGCGCTCACTCAGCCGGGTTCTCCCTCTCTGCTGCAGGAGAGTTGTTTCCAACCGTCTCCTCCGCTCAAGAGACGCTTCTCTCTGATCACCCGTGATCAGTTTACCAAAATAGTCTCAGGTTCTAAACCAACAACCTGTATCTTAGATCCGATTCCAACTAAATTACTTAAAGAAATTCTGCCCCTAATAGATAATTCGTTACTTAACACAATCAATCTGTCATTATCATCAGGTTATGTACCACAGTCTTTTAAAATAGCTGTAATCAAACCCCTACTCAAAAAACCCACCCTAGACCCAGAGGTTTTAGCAAATTACAGGCCAATATCTAATCTCCCCTTCCTATCTAAAATCTTAGAAAAAGTTGTAGCCAATCAGCTGTGTGAGTTTCTCCAGGAAAATAATATATATGAAGACTTTCAGTCTGGGTTTAGAACCAATCACAGCACAGAGACAGCCCTGGCAAAAGTCACTAATGACCTTCTAATAGCTTCAGATCAGGGACTTGTGTCTGTCCTCGTTCTGTTAGATCTCAGTGCAGCATTCCACACAATTGACCATCAAATTTTATTACAGAGACTAAAACAGTTAATTAACATTAAAGGAACGGCCTTAAACTGGTTTAAATCTTATTTTTCTGATCGCTCCCAATTCGTTCAAATCAATGATGAGTCATCGGTGCGCACCAAAGTTAACCATGGTGTCCCACAGGGGTCTGTGCTCGGCCCGATTTTATTCTCATTATATATGCTTCCACTAGGAAACATTATCAGGACACACTCGGTAAATTTCCACTGTTATGCGGATGACACCCAGTTATATTTGTCAATAAAACCTGATCAAAGTAATCAATTAACTAAACTCCGAGCATGTCTCAAGGACATAAAAACCTGGATGACCCGCAATTTTCTCTTATTAAACTCAGATAAAACAGAGGTTATAATACTCGGTCCTAAACACCTTAGAGATACATTATCTAATGATATAGCTGCGCTAGACGACATTGCCCTTGCTTCCAATGACACAGTCAGGAACTTGGGAGTGATCTTCGATCCTGATTTGTCCTTTAATAGTCACCTAAAACAAATTTCTAGGACCGCCTTTTTCCACTTGCGTAATATCTCCAAAATCAGACATGTCCTTTCGCAGTAAGATGCAGAAAAACTAGTCCACGCCTTTGTTACATCGAGACTGGACTACTGTAATTCATTATTATCAGGCACCAGCAGCAAGTCGTTAAAGACTCTGCAGCTGGTCCAAAATGCCGCAGCACGTGTCCTGACGAGAACTAAGAAAAGAGAGCTCATTTCTCCAGTATTAGCATCGCTACACTGGCTTCCTGTTAAATCTAGAATAGAATTTAAAATTCTCCTCCTCACCTTCAAGGCCCTTAATGATATGGCACCTCTTTACCTTAAAGAGATGTTAGTTCCATATCAACCTACTAGAGCACTCCGATCCCAGAACTCAGGTTTACTTGTTGTCCCTAAAGTCTCTAAAAGTAGAGTAGGAGCCAGAGCTTTTAGCCATCAAGCCCCACTGCTGTGGAATAATCTCTCACTTTCAGTTAGGGAGGCAGACACCATCTGTTCGTTTAAAAGTAGACTGAAAACCTTCCTTTTTGATAAAGCTTATAGTTAGAGCTAATTTGTGCGATGTTCCAAAATTGATAAAAAGGCAAAAACCCCTGATGATGCTAAGACGCACAGGGAATTTATGACACAAGACACACGGAGCTTCTCTTTCCTGCTTCTCCTTCCTTTTCTCCATATTTATCACATCAAGATAATTCTTATCTCATCAGTACATGTTACTAACTTGACCCCTTTCCCGGAGTTTCTGGGCCTTAGCGCCCGCGGATGCAGGGCCACAGCTGTGGCCGCACCATGGATTATGATTGTGGATCTCGTGTCGGAGGTCGCAATGGTGGATCCAGTTCGGTGGATTCTGTATCGTGCCAGCTGATCGTCGTTGTAATGGAGGATCCTTTGTCGCGTTGGCATCGGATGATGAGGGACCACGACCGAGGCGGCAGCTGATAATGGATTCTAACTGGCGGCGGTGGACAATGACTGTGGATTACAGTGGATCCCATCCTGATGCTGGATCGTGGTCTTGCTGCTGGCCAGAGACTGTGATTGCAGCGGGACTGCCTGACACATAGTATTGAGAAATGTTTACCCTCATGGATGCTGCTAAAAATGTTTTCTTACACTTGACATCTATTGCACTTGTGTCCGTCCTGAGAGACGGATCCTCACATGTGTCTCTCTGAGGTTTCTACATATTTTTACCTGTTAAAAGGGTTTTTAGTAGTTTGTCCTGACTCTTGCTGAGGGTTAAGGACAGAGGATGTCTCACAATGTTAAAGCCCTATGAGACGAATTGTGATTTGTGAATGTGGGCTATACAAATAAAACTTGATTGATTGATTGACTTGTCTCATCTCTGGGAGAGAGAGCAGCGGTATCCTCCTGCTGCTCCACCCCCCCACCCCCCCCCTCGTCATGAAGCGGAGTGGAGGAGGGGGGGGGGGTCAGACACAGAGAGATGAAGAGAAACAACTGTCATTGACGATCTCTCGTTTCTGAACAGTTTGTCACAAGCATCGAGGGAAACAGAGGAAAACATCAAGAGAAGCAAAATCTATTTCCATCACTTTCCTGATATTTAAATAAACTTTAAACCTCAGTTCAGACGTCACACGGGTCCACGTGTCTGTAGAGATGTCGTTGAAAGAGAAGAACGACAGATGAAGACAGGAAGCAGCTGGTGGGATGGAGGAGAAACATGGCGGCGTGTGGGGGGGGGGGGGGAGCAGGGGCTTCTGGGTACTAACAGGCAGGAAGTCATGGAGCCCGAGAGGCCGTTATCATCCAGCTGAGATCCTGACACAGACCCTGGTTCTGAGACTTGATCAGGTGTCGTTGGGGTTGTAGGTTCTGAGGTTTGACACGAGTGAGAATCTGCCACTCGACCCCTGTGACCTCCGCTCAGGGTCCAGGTCGCGTCTGGGAATCGAACCAGCGAGCTGAAGGAAGCAGAGGAGTCGAGTCTCAGGGACGTGGTGGAAGTCAGCGACTGAGAAGCAGCGGCTTTAAAAAGACTGAAGTTTCATTTTGATGCGTGACTTATGAAATGCTAAGCTGCTGGAAGTCACACACACACTGCTCGGCTCTTTGAAAAGCTGATCCCCCCCCCCCATCCCCCCCCTGTCCCACATCTTTCAATGTGGAGAAGCTGAAGTGGAGCGGAGACGATTTATTCTCTTTTTTGATCCGTCCAACTTCTCAAAGTTACAAGTCTGAGATATTAGGACCTGTTCCCTTCATCAGAAGATCTTGAACAAATCTGTTAAAGATCGATAACACGTCCATAGAAGTCGTTTTAGATGTTTTTGGTGAGAAAGACGACAAATTGAGGAAAACAGTTTATGCTTTAAAGTTAAAATGAGGATTTGTGAGGCAAATGGCAGCTGAGCCGTGAGAGAGAGAGAGAGAGAGAGAGAGAGAGAGAGAGAGAGAGAGAGAGAGAGAGAGAGAGAGAGAGAGAGAGAGAGAGAGAGAGAGAGAGAGAGAGGAGAGAGAGAGAGAGAGAGAGAGAGAGAGGACGACAGTGATTTAAAAAAAGACGGAGAGATGGAAGGAAGAAGAGATAAAAATGGATAAGATGCAGAAGGATGGAGGGAGGGACAGGAAAGTGAAAGAGAAGAGGACAGAGGACAGAGGACAGAGGACAGAGGACAGAGGACAGAGGACAGAGGACAGAGGACAGAGGACAGAGGACAGAGGACAGAGGACAGAGGGGAGAGGACAGAGGTCAGAGGACAGAGGACAGAAGAGACAGGACAGAGGACAGAGGACAGAGGACAGAGGTCAGAGGACAGAGGACAGAAGAGACAGGACAGAGGACAGAGGACAGAGGACAGAGGACAGAGGACAGAGGACAGAGGACAGAGGACAGAGGAGAGAGGACAGAGGACAGAGGACAGAGGACAGAGGACAGAGGAGAGAGGACAGAGGACAGAGGACAGAGGACAGAGGACAGAGGACAGAGGACAGAGGACAGAGGGCAGAGGACAGAAGAGACAGGACAGAGGACAGAGGACAGAGGACAGAGGACAGAGGACAGAGGACAGAGGACAGAGGACAGAGGACAGAGGACAGAGGACAGAGGACAGAGGACAGAGGAGACAGGACAGAGGAGAGAGGACAGAGGACAGAGGAGACAGGACAGAGGAGAGAGGACAGAGGACAGAGGACAGAGGACAGAGGACAGAGGACAGAGGACAGAGGACAGAGGACAGAGGACAGAGGACAGAGGACAGAGGACAGAGGACAGAGGAGAGAGGACAGAGGACAGAGGAGAGAGGACAGAGGACAGAGGAGAGAGGAGAGAGGACAGAGGACAGAGGACAGAGGACAGAGGACAGAGGGCAGAGGACAGAAGAGACAGGACAGAGGAGAGAGGACAGAGGAGAGAGGACAGAGGACAGAGGAGACAGGACAGAGGAGAGAGGAGAGAGGAGAGAGGAGAGAGGACAGAGGACAGAGGACAGAGGACAGAGGACAGAGGACAGAGGACAGAGGACAGAGGACAGAGGACAGAGGACAGAGGACAGAGGACAGAGGACAGAGGACATTTGAGAGGGATTTCTTTATTTGAACCGGCCTGTGAGTCTGACTCTGAGGAGACGGGCAGAATCGCCTGCAGCAGTATTTTAAAATGGACGTAAAATTGGACAAATCAGATAAAAATGAATGTCACATGACACGATAAGAAGATCCAGACTGAAACACTGTTAAAAGCAGGTCCAGATAGTTTCCTCACTGGGATCTCAGTGGGAGCTTCAGATCTTTTCATGGTGTTTTTCTGTTATGAACAAACAAACTGAAAAAGGTTTTGGTTTTCGTTAAGTCTCTGTGTCCCCGGATCTCACGTTGATCCTCACAGATATATGAAAACACACTCAGAGGGTTGGAGTCCAGCAGCTTCTGGAGTGAAAGTGATGAAGATAGAGATTCAAACATCTCAACACTACAGGTCTATTAAATGTTTGTCAACAATAGTTTCTGTCATATAAAGAACTCCTTCAGAGAACTTCTGCAAACTAAGTACAAACGCTCTGCTGGACTCACAGGTGAACTGGTTAGATTTGAGGGGTCAAAGGTCAAATGTCTACGGCCTCATGAAGGTCTGAACGTACTGAAGAAAACTCCTCGGTCACGTGACTGCATCAAACCGACAGTGAAGGTTTCTGAAAGGTGACAGATGTTGATCGTGTGCCAGATGTTGAACTCACAGAGTTTCTCACAGCATCAGACGATCGTACCTTCGTCAGATCTGCGGACGCGATGACATCACTGGATGGATCCTGTGAGACAGGAAACACTGCATGATATCTGAGGTGGAGGTGGAGTCAGTCTGGACCAGAGAGAAGATCTGTCACCAGCCGTCTCCTCATGAAGCCACATCGGAACTCTACAGATGCAGATTCACACTCAGTGATGTCATCAAGATCCAGGGATTATTCTCTGAGAAATCAATGAAAATGTTAAAGGCAGAGGGCGAGCTGTGAGCGAGTGAGAGAGTGAGAGAGTGAGCGAGTGAGAGAGTGAGAGAGTGAGCGAGTGAGAGAGTGAGAGAGTGAGCGAGTGAGAGAGTGAGAAAAGTCTGATTCCTGAGGAAGGAGAGATGGAAATAATGATTTGACAGGAAGCTGCTGCAGTCGAGGACGTTCACTTGTTTCTTTTGTGTGTCTGTGTGTGTGTGTGTGTGTGTGTGTGTGTGTGTGTGTGTGTGTGTGTGTGTGTGTGTGTGTGTGTGTGTGTCTGTGTGTGTGTGTGTGTGTGTGTGTCGGCTGCAGGCGGGCACGTGTCTGATGTAACTCAGCTGTTTGACATTGAACTGCAGAGAGATGACGAGACTAAGAGACGACATCACTGAACTCACTGAGTGGACAGGAATACTAGGACCTCACTGTGTGTGTATGTGTGTGTGTGTGTGTGTGTGTGTGTGTGTGTGTGTGTGTGTGTGTGTGTGTGTGTGTGTGTGTGTCTGTATGTGAGTGTGTGAATGTGTGTGTGTTCACCCTGGGCTATGAATGAACTCTCGCTAAGTTCTCTGTGATGCCCTCAGACATTTGGCTTGTGTTAGTGGAGTTTTAGTGTGTGTGTCTGTGTGTGTGTCTGTGTGTGTGTCTCCCCTCAGAGCTATAATGAGGTCTTGGGGGAGTGTGAGGCTTCTATCTGTCGCACTGACCAACACACACACAAACACACAAACACACACACAAACACACACACACACACAAACACACACACACACAAACACACACACACTGTTAATGGACTTCTACAATTTAGTGTCAAAGAGCAGCTCCATTAGAGAATAGAGAAAGTCTCATTAGGTAAAGAGTCAATGTTCACTTACTGTAATAAGAGAGAGAGAGAGAGAGTAGGGGGGGGAGAGAGAGAGAGAGAGAGAGAGAGAGAGAGAGAGAGAGAGAGAGAGAGAGAGAGCATCGTCTTTTAATATCAACCAAAAGCGACTCATATAATCCATCCATCTATTCTCTACACCTCTAATCCAATCAGTGAGGGCCGGGAGGGGTGGGGGGGGGGGTGGGGGGGCTGGAGCCAATCACAGCCGTCAGAGGGCGAGAGGCGGAGTTCACCCTGGACTCTCCAGCGAATCACAGGACTCACACAGACACACAACACACTCACAGCTGGGATTCAAACCCTCAACGTGATGTAAACAACAACACGTTCCTCCGCCTCCTGCTGCTCTACAGGCTCCGCCCCTCGCCTGGAGAATCCCTTCTTTCTGAGGCAAACTCCACCGAAGCAGATTTTTGGGCAACGATTCAAATCCCTCTCCGTCTTTTCTCAGGATATTAACGTCACAATAAAAATAACGGGTTTGTTTACACGACACTTTGACGTTAATGAAGCGTAAAAAAAACAACACAAACAATCAGGAGAAGCTGCTGCAGGAGGAGAAAGGATCAGGTGGCGTTTAGTGAACATCATGAAAGTAGAGTTGTTATATTGTTATGCTGTTGCATCATCAGCAGCAGCAACACACACGCTGTGCTGCATCGAGATCGACCAATCACAGCAGAGGCTTCACCAACCAATCAGATGCAGAGAAGAGACAGACGAGGACAGAAGCAACACTAAAACACGTGAGTCGCTTAAACACAACACTCTGATTGAAATACACACAGACACACACACACAGACACATAAACACTCACTCACACACACACACACACACACAAGAATCAGGGAGGTTGATGATGAAATACAGTGACAGCTGGTGTGTTAAAGTTTATACACTCCCTGGTTAGATGTATGTGTGTGTGTGTGTGTGTGTGTGTGTGTGTGTGTGTGTGTGTGTGTGTGTGTGTGTGTGTGTGTGTGTGTGTGTGTGTGTGTGTGTGTAGCATAGGGATAGGTGTGTATGTCCCTTTAACAGTGTGATGCCTGTGTATTTATTACTCATAGAATAACTCAGAAACGAGGAGTCGGTGAAGAAGAACCAATTATATTTTGGATTTTCCCTGCAGTGTGTTGTTGTGTTGTGTTGTGTTGTGTTGTGTTGTTGTTCACAGACTGATCCTGTACTTCAGGAACTCAAACCATCACATTCCTGTGTGATCAAATCTGAAGCCACGAGGTCTCACTCTGACACTGAGAGGAGAGCGGGGGGGAGGAGGACGGAGAAGAAGGGATGGAGGTGGAGAAGAAGGGATGGAGGTGGAGAAGAATGGATGGAGGTGGAGAAGAAGGGATGGAGGTGGAGAAGAAGGGATGGAGGCGGAGAAGAAGGGATGGAGGTGGAGAAGAAGGGATGGAGGTGGAGAAGAAGCAATCGAGAAGGAGAAGAGGGGATGGAGGTGGAGAAGAAGGGACGGAGGTGGTGAAGAAGGGATGGAGGTGGTGAAGAAGGGATGGAGGTGGAGAAGAAGGGATGGAGGTGGTGAAGAAGGGATGGAGGTGGAGAAGAAGGGATGGAGGTGGAGAAGAAGGGATGGAGGTGGAGAAGAAGGGATGGAGATGGAGAAGAAGGGATGGAGGTGGAGAAGAAGGGATGGAGGTGGAGAAGAAGGGATGGAGGTGGAGAAGAAGGGATGGAGGTGAAGAACCACGATGAAGAATCAGACACATGAGCAGCGTCTGTATCGATGAAACGTTAAACTCACAACATGGAGTCTTCCTCTCAGACGCCAGTGGAGGAAGTGAAGGAAATAAAAGAACGAGTAAGACGCAGTCAGACAGAGAAGAGAAGAAGTGATGGAGTGAGGAAGATGAAGGGAGAGGAGGATGAAGAGAGAGGAGGATGAAGAGAGACGACATGTGACGGGTATAAAAATAAAATATCTTCAGTCACTGGGTGGACGACACGAAAAACTGAAGCACAAGACCAAAGAGACCTGATGATTTACTTACACAACACAACTCACACACACACAAACACACACACACACACACACACACACAGTATAAATTACCTGTCAGATGTGTTGGGCAAGGCCCAGTGATCCGACTTAGAACAAAGGGTCGTAAAACCTTAGGCCAGGCTCGGGTAACCCCTTACATTTAAAAATCCAGCATGGGCCCTTATCTCCATGTGGCAAAAGATCACGTCCTGGTCCCCCACGGTAAGCCCGCCCCTGGGGGCCAAATCCTGACAACTCAATTGGCTGGAGGGCCACACTGACCCCTGACCCCTCCTCCCAGGGGGGAGTCACCTGAGACATGACTTAAAAGGGCTGAACTCACAGACTTCTCCCTCTCTTCACTCAGATGCCCAAGCAACAACAGAACCCCTCCGGGGTTCTACTAGTTAACTCGGTATTTTTAAGAGACTCTCTTTGTCCTCCTATTTTCCACGCTGCTCAAGTTGTTTTCTGACCTCAAGAGGTCTAACCACACGACTCAGTAACTAAGGAGGCGATTAGACATCGAAACAGGAAGTGCCCCGCTGGACGGACTCCGACACTTCTATAGACTTTCCTTTTTCCAACAATCTACAAACGGCTTCAAACCAGCCGTCCCCTGCAGAAGCGCGACGATCATCCTGCTGAGGAGTAAGAGGCAATCCACTCCGTTCCTGTAAAACAGCACGTTCTCCGCTGTTACAGAAGAAGACGAAGTTTCATTCCGTCAAGGCAGCACGAATAATTCGCTTCCTTTTCCGGTCCAGCGGCCGAGCCCGGAGCTCCGCTCGTGAGAGAGACCACGTGATTCACTGGCCCCCGACACATTCGCGCCGAGTCGCAGGCACATCACGAGGGTTGTACAGTAAGAGACTTGATTATCTGGGCAGATGTTAGTTTTAATATGTAGCGTGTTGATTTAATACTTGAGTGTATTTTGTTGATGGAACTTCCGTGTTCCATTGTTTTAGCCGGCCACTACTCCGAGCCGCTACTTCCGGTTTCCGGTTGGATCGCAATGTTTTGTGTTGCAGTAAATAGGGCCGCGAGAAGCGCCTCCGCCCGCACTGTTAACGTCTGTGTGAGTCTGCAGTGATTTCACCGATCAGAACCTCGGCCCACAACGCTCGCTTGAGGGCTGAGGGGTGAATCACTGTTAACTCATCTCAGGCGTATTTTTAAGAGCTTCTTTGAACTCTCCTTACATGTCTTCTCTCTCTCTCTCTCTCTCTCTCCTTCTAAACCGACCTATACACACTTCTGACCTGTATTTATAATACAGGTCATGTCACATAGTTAAATCTATGCTTAGAGAGGCTGAACACATCTGGAAACCATTCGGCCCCCAAAGCCAAGCAGAGATAAGAATTCTCTTTGTCTAAAATTTCCTTTGTGTAATTCATGTGACGACCACCAGTGTGCGCTCCGGCCACATGGTGTCATTAACATAGACTCCATCTTGAATAACGCAAGTTAACCCACCATTTTGAGTCTATTATTGCCACGCCTCCGCTCTCTCTCTCCTCCCATCCTGGCTCTAAATTCATAACGGCTCCGCCATCTTGTTTTGTAGTCAATCCGCCATTTTGAGAGTTTTTAGGCCTTGATTCCACGAATCATGATCGGCCTCCATCTTAGATGTGATGTCACTACGCGTCATCGCCACCCCCCTTCTTTTTCTCTCTCTCGCACACACACACACACACACACACATTGATAGACACAGACAGACACACACACACACAGAGACACATAGATGGACCAGAGGTTACATGCGTGTTCTAAATTGTGATAAGCTGCTGTTGTGATCTTTGAAATATGGGAGTTTGTTAAGATGATGAATCATTAAATAACACTAACTTTATTTCACACACACACACACAGACACACACACACAGAGAGACACTTTGACACAGACACACACACACACAGACAGACATACATAGGTAGACCGCAGGTTGTCCATGTATTTTCTGAATTGTGATAAGTGCTGCTGCTGTGTTTACCTTTGAAATATTGGAGCTTGTTAAAATGATAAATCATTGAATAACATTATAACTTTATTTCCCCTTTTTAATAAATACTTTTGTAATTAAAGTATCTGTAGTCTGTGATTATTTGTGCATATGTATGTGATTGCAGCTGGATTATGATCGCCTGTGCTCGAACTTAGAAGCCTTCACTGTTTATTAAGTAATCGTTAATATTAAAATATTGACATTATTAATTTGACATTTATCATTATGAGACTGATAATTATAGCTTGACATCGTTGGCCCCTGGGAAACCAGGGTGGTGCCCCCCTTTCTCAATTATTAATATAGATAGTATTATTCTTAAATTGATAATTTTATTGTGTTGGACTAATTATTTTCATTATTCTTGGTTGATAACCTTATCATTGTTAATTGATAGCTTGTACTTTCTAATTGATAATTCCTATTTTCTCATTAGTGGTTTTATTGTTATTTGATTACTGATCATCTTCAATTAATAATTTAATTATTTTTGATAGATAATTTTTATTATTTTAATAATCATATTTCATGATTATTATTAATTAGCCAACGTCAAGTCTACTCCTATTGCACAACAGATGTAATAATTCACACGCAGATGAAGTGTTGATGATAATTTAACGGCTGGTTTGAGTTCTACAGTTTAATGAGCTCTTCAACATGTCCTTTAATTAGACGACTATTCAGTCAGCTGCTGGTTCTGATTGGAATCACACATCACTGACGCCTCGTGTGTGTGTGTGTGTGTGTGTGTGTGTGTGTGTGTGTGTGTGTCTCTGTGTGTGTGCGTGTGTGTCTGTGTGTTTGAGTGTGTCTGTGTGTGTGTGTGATTTTGTGGCAGGTCATGCTTAAAGGAACAGTTTTTAATGGACTGAGATGCTTCTCACATGGTCCAGTTATTAAAATTATTCAGAGTTATTCTCTTTCTTCTGTCTTCACTTCAGCTTCTCAAATATAAATATCTGTTGTTGTTTTGTGTTGCGTGACAGTAGTGTATTATTATTCTCATATTCAGATATTCCATCTGGCTCCAGAAGGTTGAAGCTGACGTCTCAGTCGGCCGAGCTTCTGCAGGTCGAGCGTTGCTTTCAGTGTTTTCAGTTTCAGAGATGTAGTTATGACACTGCATAAATTATTCTATTTTTTAGAAAATAACATAATTATTCATAAGTATGCAGTGTCATAACTACATCTCTGACGTTTATAACAAACCAAACACTTTAAAAATCAGTTGAAAATGGAGCAAGTTATGGTTATTTAAAAAGTACGCACCACTACAACACATGGGGGTGGGCGAGCCGCCTGTAGCAAGATGGCCGCCATGTGCGTAGCCTTATATATATATCTGTGGTTACACTCCCACATCTTCCTGTCACCTCCCATCATTGCACCTCACCTCACCATGATACCAACCCTCCTCTCTCTCCCAGTAACACCATCCATCCATCCTCCTGTTTCTATCCTCCTGCACTTCTTCCCCCTCTTCTCTGTCATATGATCTGATCTCCGTGTCCTTCCTCATCACTCCTCTCCTCTGGTGGGTCATACGATCCTCCTCTTCATCGCCCCCCCCCCCCCCCCATCCCTCTGTCTCCACACAGTAATGATTCAGAACCTGAGACCCCCCAGAGAGAGAGAGAGAGAGACTGAGATGGAGTGAGGGAGGAGAGAGAGGACGGACGGATCGATACCTTTTAACGGGAAGGTGCTTTCAGTTCAGGATATGGATCTGTGACACACACACCCCTACACACACACACACACACACACCCCTACGCACACACACACACACACACACCCCTACGCACACACACACACACACACACACCCCTACACACACACACACACACACACACACCCCTACGCACACACACACACACACAAAATGTCCATCCATTTAAAAAAAATAAAAAAAATTCTATTTGTTAGTTCATAATTTCAATTGGTCATTTTCAGACTTCAGTAAACGATGACGCAGACGTTCTCTCTCCTGATTGGTTCTCATCAGTCACATGACTTTACTACGAGCGGTGAACACAAACCGTCGCTCACACTTCCTGTCGATAACACTTCCTGTCGGTAACACTTCCTGTCGGTAACACTTCCTGTCAGTAGCACTTCCTGTCAGTAACACTTCCTGTCAGTAACACTTCCTGTCGGTAGCACTTCCTGTCGGTAACCCTTCCTGTCGGTAATAACTTTCTGTCGGTAACACTTCCTGTCGGTAACACTTCCTGTCAGTAGCACTTCCTGTCAGTAATACTTCCTGTCGATAACACTTCCTGTCAATAACACTTCCTGTCAGTAACACTTCCTGTCAATAACACTTCCTGCCGGTAACACTTCCTGTCAGTAACACTTCCTGTCAGTAGCACTTCCTGTCAGTAATACTTCCTGTCGGTAACACTTTCTGTCACTAACACTTCCTGTCACTAACACTTCCTGAAATGGCACTTCCTGTCAGTAACACTTCCTGTCGGTACCACTTCCTGTCAGTAACACTTCCTGTCAGTAACACTTCCTGTCAGTAACACTTCCTGTCAGTACCACTTCCTGTCAGTACCACTTCCTGTAAGTACCACTTCCTGTCTGTAACACTTCCTGTCAGTAACACTTCCTGTCAGTAACACTTCCTGTCAGGTACACTTCCTGTCAGTAACACTTCCTGTCAGTAACACTTCCTGTCAGAATCCATAAATGTCCCATGACCACTGATTTCAGAGAGTTTCCAGAGAGCTCTTGTTCCCCGTCCCGACCTCGTGTGAGTCTCAGTTTGACATCGCTCTCTCAGCCGAGGCTCTTTGTGTTTCCTGCAGCCGTTTGGGATTTGAACACAATCATCTCACAGCGACAGTTAGTTCAGCTCATTTGCTTTATTGATATGATTAGGAGGCAGCGTGGGAGTAATTTAATGTTCTGAGGGAAGTCACAGTTCACTGCAGGATCCGGACCTCCAGTGGTTCTACATCTCAGCTTCAGAGCAGCTCCTGCAGCGTGGAGTCTGTGTCCGATCAGCTCTGTTAGTCACGCTCCATTACTTCTGCAGAGTCGTGCAATTACAGGATGTAAGTTGAGACTGAAGCAGATTGTTCTCTGTGTCTCAGTTTCCTAAAATACATCCATGTGTCCGAGAGAATCTGTTCGGTTCTCATCTGATTCTGATACGTGAATATGATTCTCTCCTGAGCTCATTATTCTTTAATGGTTTTATTACGTGTGATGTTACAGAAAAATACACACAACACTTAAATATACTCTAACCAAAGTTCTTGGATCAGGTTTCTAACACGTGACCGACGTGAAACTGGAAGAACTCAAATAACAGAGGATGAAGAGGAGGAGCTGGACACGTAGAAGACGAAGACGTCAAGTTGGAAACACGAGGAGATTCCAGAGCGGACGACAAAAACATAGTGAGTTTGCAAAGGTATTTAAAATAACACACAGACACACACACACACACACCTTGTCTCTTCAGATCGAACACACACTCAGAGCCTCATTGGATCGTAGCAGTTTTTTCTCCGATCTCGTCCATGAGCCGTTAGAAATCTGTGTCTGAACTAAGCAGTGATTAAACAAGCCGCGCCCCCGCCAGATCCAGCCCCGCCCACCTGACGGCGACGGTGTGGAATACAAATCCTGACGATGATGAGGGCGAGTGATCAGAGGAAGAGAGAGAGAGAGTCTCACTCTGCGTGAGCTGAACTGTAATTTCAGACACAAACACAAAGACCTGTCTGTTCGAGTGATTGACAGCTGGGTCAAACCCCCCCCAGGGAGGAGGAAGGAGGAAGGAGGAGGAGGAGGAGGAAGGAGGAAGGAGGAGGAGGGAGGAGGGAGGAGGAAGGAGGAGGAGGAGGAAGAAGGAGGAAGGAGGAGGAGGAAGGAGGAAGGAGGAAGGAGGAAGGAGGATGCAGGAAGGAGGAGGAGGAAGGAGGAAGGAGGAAGGAGGAGGAAGGAGGAAGGAGGATGCAGGAAGGAGGAGGAGGAAGGAGG
>NC_083639.1:31977873-32000373 GCF_963576545.1 Limanda limanda
CACACACACACACACACACACACACACACACACACACACACACACACACATACACAAAGAATGTGTTCCTAATATAACTATGTTGACAATAGGTACAAGGAAACACTTTGATGAATTGAGTCCATGGATAGAGAGAGAGAGAGAGAGAGAGAGAGAGAGAGAGAGAGAGAGAGAGAGAGCGAGAGAGAGAGAGAGAGAGAGGTCCAGTCTGAGTGTTGTTTGGAGAGACTGCCCTCTACAGCCCAAAATTGGCAAAACTTTCAAATCAAGTCTCTATGCTGTATCGTTAATATTTGATACATATATAAATACATATATATATATATGTAAGTATTTATACACACAAACAGACATACATAGATGTATAGGTTTTGCAGTGTGTGGATGGAGGCTCCAGTTTTTTAAGTTACAAAGAACAGTAAATAAATATGATTAAGTTTAACAGATTTATAACTTATTTCTCAAAACTTACTATAATTTAATTTAATGTATTTATCTCTTAATGTACATATCCTAGACTACTTTACAGATATACACTCATTCTTTCTGATTTATATAATTATTTACTTATATAAATACTTTGATTAGATTTCACTTCAAAATCCTAGTTTTAATCCAACTTTTTACTTAATCATTGTATTGCTCATATTATTGCATTTTTATTAATTTTCTATCCTTTTACATCTTTTTTAGCATTAATACAAATGTTTTTTTAATTTATTTTATCGTTGTTTTATTGTTTTTATTGCTTCCAATTGCAATTTTTCACTTTTTTAAGAGAAGTTTTGTACAAATTCAACTCATTATTATTTTACTTGTCATATGTCTTTGATATTTATCTTTTGCAAACTAAATCAGGTGAATTCAGGATAAATTTGTCAAATTAAATTTACACCAAAATGTTTGAGACACAAAAAGCAGTTGACGCTTTTTGTGAAATTGAATGAGAAATGAAACCAAATGTTATGATAATTATTCAGTAAGAAAGTATTTTTACCATAAACTACCCTGACATTCCACTGAGAAATAATAATGCAGATTATAATGAACTTTTCTCTGAGAGACTAACAGAGTCTGATCAGTGAATGATAATATCTTATCTTATTAATTCATAGAAGTTGGTATGAATGAATCTATGTTAAACAACAAAAGATTTTATTGTTTGAATTTTTGTGATCCTCATACTCTTAAAGACACTTTTTGCTGTTTGATGTATTACGTCAACAACCAAGAAGATTAAAGAGCGAAATAAAGATAAATG
Source organism: Limanda limanda (assembly GCF_963576545.1). Lineage (NCBI taxonomy): Eukaryota > Metazoa > Chordata > Actinopteri > Pleuronectiformes > Pleuronectidae > Limanda > Limanda limanda. Next base: position 31,979,135 of record NC_083639.1, read on the forward strand.
TTCTAATAAATGTCCTGATAAATTAAAATTAAATAATATAAATGAATAAAAGTGTTTAGTAAGGAAACAGAAAGACTGTGAGTCCCCTGAGCTGCCAGCAGGTGGAGCTCTATGAACACAAATCAGCCTGCTGCTACTTTCTTTGTTTGCAGAGAAACTAAATAAAGAGACAATCAACAATTGTTGTGATATTGTATTGTTGTGTTGTTGTGATGTTGTGTTGTTGTGATGTTGTGTTGTTGTGTTGTTGTGATATTGTGTTGTTGTGTTGTTGTGATGTTGTGTTGCTGTGTTGTTGTGTTTGAGGTGCAGTGAATGTGATGGAACTACAGTTTGTACTTGTAACATCCATGTTTCATATCCAGGTTCCAGAAGGTTGTTCTCAGGTTGTGAGGAACAGGAACATGTCACTGAAGCTGCTTCCAGACAGGAAGTTCCAACAGGTTCCTCACACTTTCCAGAGGTTTGTGGGAACACAAATGTCCGAGTCAGCTTCTCTGGACATTTTCTGGAGGAACTGGAAGAACTTGTCCGAACTTTGCTTCAGGAACTTTTGTGTTTTGCTGCTGAGACGGACGTGAAACTGGAAGAATCCAAACATCGGACTCAGGTCGGCAGCAGAGCTCAGTTTGTCTCCGTCACTGGATCATTCTGATGATTCCTGATTTGAGGAGAGTGATCGTTTGGTTTCTTATCCTGTTAGAAGTCATTTCACCACAAACCGGTCGCCATGACGACCGTCACTTCCGTAGAAACAGAAGAAAACCAGTGTTTTTAGAGAGTGAATAAAGAAAACAGCTGCTGAAGCTAACGTTAGACAGCGCTAGTGTCAGAAAGGACAAAGAGAGTTTAATCATACAAAATGAAGACATGACAGAAACAAGTGGGACTTGTTCAATTTATTGCTGAAATGTTGTTTTTTTACAACCTGATGTGATTTTTATGTTTTGGTCGTGTCCACTCAGTTTGGGTTATTTTATCCATCGTGTGATTTTCCACCTCAGAGAAACTATTTCTTCTTTTATCTTTATTTTCTCCGGATGCTGATTCATCGCACGGTTTGCCACCTGCGCTCGAACATCAACTTCTCAAACTCCTGACGCCCGGTGAGCAGTAACGTGAATTTATGTCTCTATCAGAGAGTTTTATTATCGTGTCTCATTCTGTGTAAACACCGAACAGCCTCTGTTTGAATGACCTGAGGATTGTTCTACATGAGAGAAACAAAGTGCTTCTCAGAACCTTCAGTTCATATTCAGTTTCCAGATCCGAGAACCAAAGAGAAGAAACGCTCGAGTGAAAACATAAAAAGTCTGTGAAGGAGGAAAACAAAGAAAACATAAAAACCACATCACCTTCAAACAGACACATTGTAAAGATGTCTGAGAGAAAAAGATTAAAGAATGAAAAGAGAAATTACTAAAAACTAGTTTCTTTAAAAAGTCGAGAGTTAAGAGTTAAATTGACTATCCTGTGGAATCGTTCCTTGTGACTGGGAGGGTCTGAACGCTTTAAAGGTGACATATTATGAAAATTCCTATTTTGTAGTGCTTCTACACGTTAATGTGGGTATCTGGCATGTCTACCGTCCCAAAAACTCTGGAAAAAAACAACTCCCGCGATTTGGTGTGGTTCCTCTCTGTCAGAAACGATATGCTAGATGGCGTCGAATGGGATTACGAGCAGAATTGTCGTCATAGTCCCGCTACACGGCCCGACTCCACCGGCCCGGTCAGCCCGGTCCGCCGGCCAGCTCATGGGCCGAGCCGGCTCCCCAGCTAGCATTAGCTCGCAAGCTAGCCGGGCCGGTGGAGCTGGGCCGTCTCTCCCCGGAACCAGGCTCCGGTCCACCTGACTCTGGTTCAAAACGATATGGTTGCAAGACTGTATCGTCGTCTCCAGCAGCCATATTTCTACAGAGGTAATAAGAGTTGCCACTGTGCCCCCTTTCCTTTTCATTGTATATAAATACGTAAAATATAAATTTTACATGTCCACCTGCACACCCCCCCCACACTCTGTGGCCATGTGAGAATAGCAGTAAGTAGATATATTATTTAGTACCGACGTGAACACATGTGATTTATTCCATTTGAACTTGTCTTGCTTTTGGGCAGGATGTAGTTTATATGTAAGAGTAAGTGATGATGAATGTGAGATGGTCTCACTCAAAACAGGTCAATCTGAGGAGGGCTGTTTCATACACGGTAAAAAGGTGCTGCTTTAAATGATCCTTGTGGCATTTTGACCAAAAAATGTTACAGACATTTCATTAAGACCACAAGGAACCATATCAACTTGTGGTGAAATGGGCATACGATGGGTCCTTTAATGAACAATCACCAGTGCGTTCCCTCCCGGTCACGTGACGGTGAACAACAGGAAGTGGTAGCTTCTCCTCCCCGGACGCCAGGCACCAGTTTGTCTCGTGTCGACCCGACGCCGAGCGAAGCGCCGCCTGACGGAGATCAGCTCTTTCAGGTGGTGTAATGAGGAGGAATCATCACTTCAGTTAGTTCAGTTAAAAGCTGCTGGAAGGAAACATCTGCAGCTTGTTCACGGACGAAGGAACACGAGAGCCGCTGAGCTGTTCTTCTGTTTCTGCTTCAAGAGACAAAACTCTGGAACCAGGACGTGTGTGTTCCACAGGGAACGAGTCATTTCTCCATGATTAGAAATCACACACAGAAGTTTCTCTTCCTGTGTCCAAAGCCTCGGATGTTAGATTTCTTTGTGTCACTGTTCTGTAGTAAATCTCTAATAAGTTGTTTTTGTCATGAGGAGAAATACCAAACGATTGTGTTCATAACTAAAGGAAACCCGTGCTGCGTGTGGGTAGATTGTGTGTTTGTGTTTGTACTGAAGTCCGCACTCGTCCCTCTTTTAATATAATGTTCTGACTCACTCTTTTATCTTTTATTCTGAAGCCCTGAACTCAGAGCGAGTCTTCACCTGCAGTGTTTCTCAACCAGAAGGTCAGAGGTCAACCCTGGTTTGGACAGAATCCATCGTGTTCACACCCGCTGCAGGTTATGAGCATTTAAAATGGATTTGTTCTCATAAATGGTTCTAATGACTTCTGGTTTGACACGTTAACGCTCTGAGCGGCTCTCCACCTGTTTCCAGGTTAAATCATATTTTATTAAGAGATTATTACACTAAAGCTCATTATCGTTAAAGTCCTTATTTCCAGTGAAACCTCTGTGAGCCGGATTTCATTTCTTTCTCTTCTGTGGATGAATTATTTTACTCTTTTCCTTCATTGAGACGATGGAGAAGCAGCGGAGAGAGAGAGAGAGAGAGAGAGAGAGAGAGAGAGAGGAGGACGTCTCAGCCGAGATGAGACACAACTGTAGTCCGTCCATCCGTCTTGTCTCCTGCACTTCAGGACATCGTCTCGTGTCTCTCACTTTCATCAACATCCACGAAGCTGTTCAGTGAACAAACGTTTCCGGTCGACTCACGTGAAAAACATCAGGAGTCTGATACAAGTTTGTCTTGTGAAACAGATCATCCTCTTCATCCTCTTCATCCTCCTCATCCTCCTCATCCTCTTCATCTTGTGTCTGCTCTGCTGGACCGAGTTCACTTTGAAGTGTGTGTCTCCGTCCGTGCTGTAGGTGTGTGTGTGTGTGTGTTGCACACGGCTGAGTGTGTGTGTGTGCATGGGTGAGTGTGTGCATGTGCATGGCTGCACTAAGCATGCACACGAGGATGTGCAACAATGTTCGTAGAGTAGAAAGTGAAGCCACGGTGGAGGTGCCTGGAGACTGTATTCTGTGTACTGACCAGCAGGAGGCGACTCCACAAGAGAACATGACTTGGCAGACGAAGACGTCCACTTGGAAAGAGAGAGAGTCCAGAGGTTTAGCCAGATCTGGTCCAAAGGTAATCTGAAGTTAAACACCTCACACTTGTCTTCTGCTACTTGGCCCCTGTGTTCCTCATGGAGCCCAGGGGCCACTTCAGCTTCACATCCTGATGACACCAGGTCCTTGAGAACGGTCCTGGAGAGCGGTCCTGCAGGACGGTCCTGGAGGACGGTCCTGGAGGACGGTCCTGGAGAACGGTCCTGGAGGACGGTCCTGGAGGACGGTCCTGGAGAACGGTCCTGGAGGACGTTCCTGGAGAACGGTCCTGGAGAACGGTCCTGGAGGACGGTCCTGGAGGACGGTCCTGGAGGACGGTCCTGGAGAACGGTCCTGGAGAACGGTCCTGGAGGACGGTCCTGGAGAACGGTCCTGGAGAACGGTCCTGGAGGACGGTCCTGGAGAACGGTCCTGGAGAACTGTCCTGGAGAACGGTCCTGGAGAACTCTCCTGGAGAAGGTTCCTGGAGAACGGTCCTGTGGAGAACGGTCCTGGAGGACGGTCCTGAAGGACGGTCCTGGAGGACGGTCCTGGAGGACGGTCCTGGAGGACGTTCCTGGAGAACGGTCCTGGAGGACGTTCCTGGAGGACGGTCCTGGAGGACGGTCCTGGAGGACGGTCCTGGAGGACGGTCCTGGAGGACGGTCCTGGAGGACGGTCCTGGAGGACGGTCCTGGAGAACGGTCCTGGAGAACGGTCCTGGAGGACGGTCCTGGAGGACGGTCCTGGAGGACGGTCCTGGAGGACGGTCCTGGAGGACGTTCCTGGAGAGCAGATGATGCTTCTCACTGATCTCAGATCATTTATGAAGCTATCTCCATGTGATGAGTGAATTTAAGAATCAGTGAATTATTGATCGTGAGTAAAGATTCGTCCTGAATGAACTTCTCAGATTTAACGAAGGTGAAATAATGAAACAAACGTGAGATTCTACCTCAGATGTTTTTATCTGACCGACTGAAACTGATTCAGAAGATTCTCAAGAGGATTTCATCTGGAACACTGAGTCTGAAGAAGAGGTGTGTGTGTGTGTGTGTGTGTGTCTTTGTGTGTGTGTGTGTGTCTGTGTGTCTGTGTGTGTGTGTCTTTGTGTGTGTGTTTGTGTGTGTGTGTGTGTGTGTGTGTGTGTGTGTGTAGGTTGATTGTATCATCACTCCAGAGGAATAGAGACGGAAATCTCTTCCTCCGACTTTGACATAAAAACACAAAAACATCCAAACAGTTTCAAACTAACAAACCGATCTTTCCCCCCCGATGTTCTTCTCTAAATGATCTTTATTAAAATCACAGATTGATGTTGAACCTCGTTATCAAACGTCTCCTCCTCCCTCCTCCTCCCTCCTCCTCTCTCCTCCTCTCTCCTCCGTCTTCTGTTTGTTTCTCAGTGCTGTCTGCTGCGCCTCCTCAGTTGAACCTTCCTCCTCCTCCTCCTCCTCCTCCTCCTGCTCCTCCTCCTCCTCCTCCTCCTCCTCCTCCTCCTCCTCCTCCTCCTCCTCCTCCTCTCTCCTCTCCTCCTCCCTCCTCCTCCCTCCTCCTCCTCCTCCTCCCTCCTCCTCTCTCCTCCTCTCTCCTCTCTCCTCTCTCCTCTCTCCTCTCTCCTCTCTCCTCTCTCCTCTCTCCTCCTCCCTCCTCCTCTATCCTCCTCTCTCCTCCTCCTGCTCCTCCCTCCTCCTCTCTCCTCCTCTCTCCTCCTCCTGCTCCTCCTCCTCCTCCTCTCTCCTCCTCTCTCCTCCTCCTCCTCCCTCCTCCTCCCTCCTCCTCCTCCTCCCTCCTCCTCCCTCCTCCTCTCTCCTCCTCCTCCTCCTCCCTCCTCCTCCCTCCTCCTCTCTTCTCCTCCTCCTCCTCTCTCCTCTCTCCTCCTCTCTCCTCCTCTCTCCTCCTCCCTCCTCCTCCCTCCTCCTCTCTCCTCCTCCTCCTCCTCTCTCCTCCCTCCTCCTCTATCCTCCTCTCTCCTCCTCCTGCTCCTCCCTCCTCCTCTCTCCTCCTCTCTCCTCCTCCTGCTCCTCCTCCTCCTCCTCTCTCCTCCTCTCTCCTCCTCCTCCTCCCTCCTCCTCCCTCCTCCTCCTCCTCCCTCCTCCTCCCTCCTCCTCTCTCCTCCTCCTCCTCCTCCCTCCTCCTCCTCTCTCCTCCTCCCTCCTAACAGCAGGCCTGTCGTCTCTTCTCCTGTTTCCTGTAACTTCATTGTTCCTCCTTGCTCTCCTCTCACTTATCCACTATCCTCCTCTCTCCTCCTCCCTCCTCCTCTCTTCTCCCTCCTCCTCTCTCCTCATCCCTCCTCCTCTCTCCTCTCTCCTCCTCCTCCTCTCTCCTCCTCCCTCCTCCTCTCTCCTCATCCCTCCTCCTCTCTCCTCTCTCCTCCTCTCTCCTCCTCCTCCTCCTCTCTCCTCCTCCTCCTCCCTCCTCTTCTCTCCTCCTCCCTCCTCCTCTCTCCTCCTCCCTCCTCCTCTCTCCTCCTCTCTCCTCCTCCCTCCTCCTCTCTCCTCGTCTCTCCTCCTCTCTCTTCCTCCTCCTCTCTCCTCTCTCCTCCTCTCTCCTCTCTCCTCCTCCCTCCTCCCTCCTCCCTCCTCCCTCCTCCCTCCTCCCTCCTCCTCCCTCCTCCTCCCTCCTCCTCTCTCTTCCTCCTCCTCTCTCCTCTCTCCTCCTCCCTCCTCTCTCCTCCTCCTCCCTCCTCCTCCCTCCTACCAGCAGGCCTGTCGTCTCTTCTCCTGTTTCCTGTGACTTCATTGTTCCTCCTTGCTCTCCTCTCACTAATCCTCTCTCCTCCTCTTCCCCTTCTCTCTCCCCTCCTCCTCCTCCCTTTCTCTCACTCCTCCTCCCTCTTCCTCCCTCCTCCCTCCTCCCTCTCTCACCTCCTCTGTCTGTGGCTCAGCGTCTTGTTAATAATTCATCTGCTCTCTAATCTTCACCTGTAAATAGTTCATGAGGAGCCGAGCTGGTGACACCTCCCTGCTCCTGGTTGTGATCCTCCCTGGGTTCAATGGGACCTGGAGACATGTTCTCCGTCTGCTCATCTGCCTCCTCCTCCTCTCTCCTCCTCCCTCCTCCTCCCTCCTCCTCCCTCCTCCTCTCTCCTCCTCCTTCATCCCTCCTCCTCTCTCCTCCTCTCTCCTCTCTCCTCCTCTCTCCTCCTCTCTCCTCCTCCCTCCTCCCTCCTCTCGTCTCCTGAAGAGTGAATCAACATTTCAAACTAACTTTAATATGTTTAATAAAGATGTTTCACTTCCTGTCTGGGACAGAAGTCTCATGTGCGTCTTCCCACCAGCTCAGCGCCTTCGGGGGGGAAACAAGAAACCAAACAACATGAGGCTCCAGCTCCGAATCAGCCGAGCTTATTGTTTCTTTTCCAATACGCTTTTTAATAAGGATCCGAGTTTCTAAAACTGTTTTTCACTTAAACTTTCACTTTTCTTTGTCTTTGTCTAAACTTTAAAAATCATTTTTTAAGAACCTAAAGGTTTTTACTTGTGCCAGAGTCTGTTTGAGGGAAGCCCTCAATCACACCGTGGGTCCTGCTGTGGCCACCGGGGGCAGCGCAGCCATAAAGGTTTTATGGGATGTGTTCTCTGCCTCCACTGCATCAACATTAGAGAAAGACCAGATAATATGGAGCTCCTGACCCACAGGGGATGGAGGGAAGGGAGGTGGAGGGGAGGTGGAGGTGGAGGAGAGATGGGAAAAAAATACAACTGAATAAAAAGAAAAATCCATATATAAGTTGTTTCTTTAAGAATGAAACTTAATTCAATGAGACGTGTTTAACGGGAGGAGCAGTGAACACGTTCCCCTTGTTCCTTCACGACTGAGAGAAGGTTCCTCAACACAGAGAAACTTGGTTTAGAGCACAAAGACAAGGAGGTGTAAGATCTATATAGTGTCTATTAATAGACACATTACAGCTTATAATTTATATATATATTTAAAAAACAAATGGATTAATTGACTGAACCTGAAACGTCTCCTTATGACGCCACAATTAAATTCACTGGAGTTTTATTCTGATCTGCAACACACTCACACATCAGTCCCTGAACTCTCCTCTGAGAAATCAGAGAACATTTCACTACGTTAAAAAAAGATTAAACGTTTCTGCTTCTGATTTCTCTCTTCACCAAGTTTCAGGAAAGTCTGTGGAAACAGATTTAGAAAATCTGGAGCCTCACTCAGCAGATATCAAACCAACAGTTCCTCTATGAATCAAACTTCATATAACACCTGCACTCGTAAACATCAGATCTCTAAATGTGTCTGATTTATTTCATCCAGGTCCAAGAATTACTCATATTATTATCTCATGATCAAGAAGAGATATAAAATAACAAGTTCCTGGATCTGGACCCTGATCCGGATCCACACTGGATGTTCTCTCCTGAACCTCATCCCTCCAGGTAACTGGAAATCTGTTTGAGTTTAATCCTGCTGACAAACAAAGATCCAGACGAGGAGAATCTGGATTCATGAAGCTGCTCCGGTGCTTGTTTGAGATTCTCTGGACTCAGATGAAGCAGAATCTTCTCCACGGCTCCAGGATCAGACTCATTATGAATCTGGTCTCATGTTGTATCAGCGTGTTGCTGCTGCTGACCTGCACCCACGTTACACACACACACACACACACACACACACACACACACACACACACACACACACACACACACACACACACACACACACACACACACACCCACACACACACACACACTGACACTGATCACAAGTTACCAGGACCTGAACACTACTGAAGTTTGTGTTTTAATAACTGAATAAACGGGATTGTGTGTAAGCGACAGGGACAAGCAGACACACACACAGACACACACACACACACACACGCACACACACACACACACACACACACCTCTGTGTAATACATCTGCTTTGTGCTTTCTCCTGCAGTCTCCAGATAAACCTCGGGACACAGGAGAGGTGTAATTACTCTAATCACCTGTAGGTGGGGATGTGTCATCGAGAAACACCGATACAGCTCTTACAGTGTGTGTGTGTGTGTGTGTGTGTGTGTGTGTGTGTGTGTGTGTGTGTGTGTGTTGTGCGACCCAGATTCACAGCTCCTCCTCACATTCAGGCTCCTGTACACAGACCCAACTCCTCTTCCTCCTCCTCTTCCTCACTGAGCCAAGGTCATTTATAAAACATGTGTTTTCATGATTATAAATGTGACTTTAACAGATTCAGATTTTTCAGTGTTTGCTGAGAATATTTATGGGTTTATGTATTTTTCTGCCGTAAAACAGACTGACCAAAGATTTGAAATCTGTCTTCTGTGTAGTGACCAGCAGGGGGCGACTTCTCTGGTAGTTTCTGTAGAAAGTGACTCTACTTCTCACTTTATAACGTCAGTAACATTCAGGAGTTTATGTCTCAGTCTCTAGTTTCAAGTTTTCTTCTGACGGACGAATAATAATAAAAATAAGAGAAAACAATTGATGCAAAATGACTGAAAGTATCAAATCAACTCTTTATATTTAAACGAGTGTAGTTTCCACTGCGTCCGTGAACGATTCCGATGCATTTTAAAAACTCAAAGTCAAGGTCGTGAGAAAGACTCTCCGCTCGTCCTCTCAGGATTCTCTCTCTCTCTCTCTCTCTATCGATTAGATGCACGAACATGAAAGTGTTGCATCATCACCGGTGGGACTCGTGTGCTGCTTCGTTCCTTCTCATATCGATCAGATGATGTTTTAAAACTATTGGTTTCATTCTTTAATCAGATTTACTGAGGCTGTTGAAGTCTGGTGAGAAACAACCAAACTCCACCGAGCGTTGTTCCGTTACGTCCGACCGACGGCACGTTGCCATGGTAACGGCAGGACTCATGGAGGACGGATGAATGAGCCTCGGTGACAAACTGCTTCAGAAACCGTCTGAGAGGAAAAGACGTTTAACGCGGGAAAGAAAAATGATTTTTGACACTAAAGAATGTTTCAGAGATATGAACGTTTGTTTTGTTCTCGACACGAAGCCGTTGAAAACAAAGGAGAAATTAAAAAAATGTCTCAATAGATAAATTAAGACGCGAATAATTGTATTAGAAATAATATTAAATATAGACATTCTTTTATTTATAAAAGGCCTAATCAGTATAAATCTGTATTGGTCGTGCACGTTGAACGACAGCCTCCTCATTAGCATAAAGACATGTAAAAAGAAAATGCACAAATCATATGATTTATGAGGAAACTGCAGAGGGAAATAATACACACATAAATATAACGTGTGTCTATGAGTTATAAATGTTCTGCCTGCATTTATGAAAGTTTGATTAAATGTTTTCATGTGACGTTTGAATCATGATTTAACCGTAGCAGTGGATTAATAATCACATGATGAATCTGTGTCACTGGATTGAGATTATTCTATTTTGTTTTATATTGCTGTTTTTATATTGTTGTTTTATGTTAAGTGCACCAATGACACCAAGGCAATTTCCTGTTTATGCAAATATACTCGGCAAATAAAATAATTCTGATTCTGATTCTGATTTTGAACATAAACACGTCACATGACCTACGAGTGACGGAATCTTCTCTGAACCAAACGATGATGAGTGAAAACATCTGGATCCTGTTTCCTTCAGAGCGTCAGGTGATCAGGTGATCATGTGACCTCAGGCGTCCCTGGAGCTCTGCTGGACACGCTGGACGGACGAATGGATTCATGTCTTTACAGAAACATGAAGACGCTCTGTGAATCTAATCAACCTCTGAAGAGATTTAACCACTCAGATCTCAATCTGCTCCTCACGGCTCCCGGGTGCTTCTGCAGCTGCTGGTTTCAGCTGCTAATCGCCATCATTACAGGATCTAGATGCTTGAACAGCATGAAGATGTTAAAGTGGAAATCAGAGCCAACGGAGCTGCAGATGTTTCTGTTGATTTACTTCTGCTTCAACACGATGTGAATGAACTCAACACACTTTCATTATCAGTGAATTCTCTTCCGTCATTGAAGGCTCTGAGTTTCAGTGAGTTGTCCCTCTGGTTTGTCTGGTGTCTTTACGACAGAGGGTCGAGATGTGAAAGCCTCGAGCAGACGATGACGTTCTGATGGTTTCATCAGATCTCGACCTGCGGAGGTCACCGAGCGGAGAGGAGAACCAGCACCTTTGAGCCTGAGGTTCTGCAGGAGAACAGTGGAGTGCTCTGTCCAGGCTGGTGGAGCAGTTCCAGAATCTCAGGTTTCATGAGGAGAGATGAGCAGGCAGGTGAGTGTCCGCTGGAATGAAGGTGTGGTACCAGACCTGGAGAAGACGAGAGCCACAAGGCAAAGCTCACCAGAGGTCCTGGGTAGTGACCAGAAGAACCAGGTCGTACATACAAACCACTGGAATGAGTTTCCTCAGCCTCAGAGAGACGATCTTCAGAGATCTTGAGGGACTAGAGGAGACATCCTGTCTTTCCACTGGAGGTTTCCCAGGAACCACCAGCTGGTCGGGGTGCCGGGGACGGATCCAGAACCCACAGGAGGGACTACATATCCCATCAGCCCCGGGAGCGACTCAGGTTCCACCAGGAGGAGCCGGGGAGACGAAGGTCTGGAGCATCCTGGTGAACTGTCTGCGTCTGTGACCCGAGCAGGAGAAGGATGACACGCCTCCTCTTCCTTCCTCAGGTCCCGTGCTGCTCCACCAATCAGGAGTCAGTGTCAGCTGTCAATCAGGACTCATTGAAACCAGACAGATCAGAAACACACACTCATGTTGTGTGATCTCTAGCCACAGTCTGTGGTGTGAACCTCTCACTGGTCAAACTATTCTTTAAACGATGATTCATTCCAGATCATTTCCATTCTCCGTTTATTACACTGGAGTAAATCATACCAGAGTAATGATGATCTAACCTCCTCTTTGCTCTAATAAGATGTGCAGCGGGCACGGAGGGGGGGGGGGGCTGCCCTCAATTACCCTCTTTATATATCGGCCTGTGGAGCTGTGGAGCGGTGACATCACTTCATTACAACCATCTTCTGATTTAAAGGTTCAATCTGCAACTTGTAAATCAACCGCACCTGTGATAAGAACCTCCTGAACCCTCCACACTGAGGGAATCCAAACCAGGAGAAGACCTCACCTCCCATCATCCCTCACTGCTGGTGGAGACGCCTGAAGAGTCAGAAGCTCCCGGTCGTCCGTCCATCAGAGGATCTGGAGTCAGTGTGGAACCTCCTGTCATGTGTAGGATCTTCTCATGGTAGAATCGGTCTCTGGTGTTCAGTAACATGTAATCGTCTCTCCTTCAGTCTCCTGCTGATGCATGCTTCTCTTCGGTTCTGATCACCAGCTCCGGTGCTGCTGGAGAAACACCTGAAGCTGTTTGAGAAACACACAATCAGACAGCGACGCTAACGAGCTGATAAACTGTGAGAATCTGAGACCATGAGTCGAGAAGTCACTCAGCTCGGATCGATCCAGGAAGGAAGCTCAAATATCTACGACTCTAACGCTGCCACCTTTCTCCGATCACGTGATTTACACGTGATCACATTTCAAACCAAGCTGATCAGAAACATGAACAAACATCTGTGAGGTAAGGACCTGAAATGAAAAACCTCCTTGAATCAATTCATTTCTTTCTCTTTGACCGAATCCTAACAAACGTGATCTGAAGGAACTTGAACTTCCTGATTCGTTACAGAGGAACTCATCAGTTCCCACGCTGAGCAGCTGGAGTCTCACTGACCTCCATCCTGTTGTGACTAGGGCTGCAAAATTCTGGGAATATTCAAAGTTGGAAACTTTCCATGGGAATTAACGGGAATTAAAAGGGAATTAACGGGAATAAACTGGAAATGTTGAGGGTAATTTATACTAACTGTATTTACCTTGTCATATACAGACATAAATATAAACATTTTGTTTTGTCATAGTCTGATTTGAGCCCTGAGGAAACTTTGGGCACTTGACTATATGCTTCTGCATCGTTGTGTCATTCTTAACATAGGTCTTTGCACAGTATTTGCAAATGTACACAGCCTTTCCTTCTACATTGGATGAGGTGAAATGTCTCCACACATGAGAGAGTGCACGTGGCATTGTTCTGTAGAATAAGATGAGAAAAAAGTTTGTAAAAAAACACTAATGCAATGCCAGAGATATAAATAGTTAGCCAAACAATTGGAATCGTCTGTAAACATATTTTACAATTGATGGATAAATGAATGGAAATAGTCTAGATGAACAGATGAACAATCCTCAATCAGCATGCTCATATATTTTCCCAGTAATATCATGGAAACTTACCTGACTAGTCCTTCACTCTACAGCAGGCCTCAATAGCCCTGCTGTAGAGTGAAGCATGCTGGGAGTTATCTGTGCATGTGATGGAAGAATGCACAGTGGAGGGTTGAAACTCAACGTTCCATACATCTTTAAAATAGAGTTTGAATCATGTTTTTATTGCTCAGCATTTAATTTGCATAGTTGTTTTTTTTTTCGAAATTCCCAAAATTCCCGAGCTTAATATTCCCGTGGAAAGTTTCCGGAAATTTACCGGAAACTTTCCGCCCCTTTGCAACCCTAGTTGTGACAGAAACATTTCAAATGGATCCTAATAAACCAGTTCACCTGCTGGTTCCTTCACTTTACTCCTGTAACATGGTGAAACACGTTCAAATCTCACATCTACAAGAAGCAGCTCTGAAGGCTTCAGTGTGTGTGATGAGGAGAACAGAGGAGGAGGAGGACAGAGGAGAACAGAGGAGGAGGAGGACAGAAGAGGAGGAGGAGGACAGAGGAGGAGGAGGACAGAAGAGGAGGAGGACAGAGGAGGAGGAGGACAGAAGAGGAGGAGGACAGAGGAGGAGGACAGAAGAGGAGGAGGAGGACAGAAGAGGAGGAGGACAGAGGAGGAGGAGGACAGAGGAGGAGGAGGACAGAGGAGGAGGAGGACAGAAGAGGAGGAGGACAGAGGAGGAGGAGGACAGAAGAGGAGGAGGACAGAGGAGGAGGAGGACACAGGAGGAGGAGGAGGAGGACAGAGGAGGAGGAGAACAGAGGAGGAGGAGGACAGAGGAGGAAGGCTAGATCCTCCCTGAGCTCTGCTCCTGTCTTCAGAGCAGATTTAATTCACATTGTTCAGCATCGAGACGCAAGGAAACACTCACAAGGGCTCGAGTGAGGAAGATGTGTTTAACACTGCAGCAAAACACACACACACACACACACTCACACACTCACACACACACACACACACACACACTCACACACTCACACACACTCACACACAACATGTGCTCTGCGGAGCAAAGATGCTTCTGACTGTGTTAAACAAGCCCTTAAATCATCTTTGCCAGACGCAGCGAGTGAGAAGAGGAAGCATCCCCCCCACCACCACCCCCCCCCCCCCCCCAGGCAAAAGGCCATAATAAGCGTATTGTTTTTCAAAGAGTGAACCTTGAATCCGAGTCTCGTCTCCCCAGAGTCGCAAGAGGCTTACGCTTCTGAGCTATTTGCAATTTCAAATACATTTCCATGGCTGTGTGTGTGTGTGTGTGTGTGTGTGTGTGTGTGTGTGTGTGTGTGTGTGTGTGCGTGTGTGTCTGTGTGTGTGTGTGTGTGCACGTGACACAGATTCTTAGAGAAAAGGGACCGTTGAGGAAGAAAAGACACAATTATTTTTCTCTGCTCAGTTTTAATAACGTGCAAAAGTAATTCCCTTATGAAAGCTGCGGTAATTTCCCAAACAGTCTTATTATGTGACAATCATACTTAGAACAAATGTATAAAATTGCGAGGGATTTCAAATGAGGAGGAATGATTTCTGTGAGAAGCCTCAAGAGTTCACATACTTATTGTTTTGACTTTGGAACGTTATGTATCTGTGTGTATTTAGTCCGTCTGTCCGGATGTGAGATGTAGAGATTTGTCTGAACTTCCACATCCACACGATTTAATCTCCTCGTTCCAAACGTCATTGGATCATAATCTATTATTTGTTTTATGTAACGTTTCCTCGTAAAAAGACCAAATCAGGCTGTTGTGGATAATGAGACTTTTTCAATGGGTTCATTTCTAAGTCTGGAATCAGAGTCTCACGCGTCTCAGTGGACGAGACGGATCCTGAGAAGCTCTGATATTAAAACTCCACATGTCTCCGGGACACTCGAAGGAATCATCCACCTCTGAATAGTCAAAACCTCTTCGTCCTCCTCCTCCTCATCATCACCCGTCTGCTCCCGGCGTCGTCCTGAATCTCTCAGTGTGTGATCCTCCACTCGTCAGGGCGCCCCCCCCCCCCCTCGGAGGACACGACCCGACCTGTGGAGCTCGGGCTGTAGATCACACTTGTAGGTTCAGAGAGCAATTAGTTGAAGAGATTAATCACGACAGGAAGATTCTTCCGGTCCCGTCGTGTCCCGAACCTAAAGTTCAGCATCTCGTGTCGGGCTGTGTCCTCCGAGGGGGGGGGGTGTCCTCCTCAGTGATGGATGTGTCTCTGTGTTACTGTTGAACACTGACGCTGACAGAGATGCATCTTGAGGAGTCTGAGGGATTCTCTCACGTGGAGCTTCTGAGACAAAGACTGAATTCAGGTGTGGATAGCATCAGATTGTTGGTTGTTTTCCACAATAAGGATCCTTTAGAGTTTCAGTGTCGACCAGTTAAGATCTGCTTCAGTAACAAAACCAATAAAATAAACACGATGAATAAAATCTTTATCTCTAACGGCTCTGATCCAGCGTCACAGAGACTTTCACAGGTAACAGCTTGAAGTGATCTAAAGTGTTAAAGTATGGAAACATCTTCTGAGTGAAAGTGTGTTTGAAGGTGTGAATGTGTTTGTTAGTATCAGGATCAGAGAACGACAGTTCTCCTCTGTTCCAGTCCAGTTTCACTCTGATCCTCTGGATCTTCTGCACAGAGAGAACAGATGATCCTGATGGTGACACTGCGTAGTATTTACCTTCATAGAACAATATTCTCCATGTTCCAGACAGTTTGTTTCCCTTCCTCTGTTCAGACTCTGCTGACACACCCAGTGCCCAGAGAGTACTGTCTCCAACCAGGACGTCCCAGCTGTGAGTCCCTGAGTTAAAACCCTCAGATCCCAAGACTGAGTTGAAATAATCAAACCTCTCTGGATTGTCAGGAAGCTTCTGTTTCTCTCCTCCTCTCAAACTGGTCAGATCTTCAGACAGGACGAGCCATGCACCAGCAGAGTTTGGATCCAGAACCACAGGACTGTAGGAGACCATGTCCTTCATCTTGTTCCAGATGTTGAAGCTCAGGTTGCCCAGATGTTTGGCCTTGTCTATCAGAGCTCCTGAGGCCAGCTGTGGATCATCCAGCAGGGGGCGCTGCTGGACTCGCTCCACTGCAGCCTTGTAGTTGAGCAGGAACGAGACGTCTTCAGCTCTCAGCTCGTCCTCTGTGGTTCTGATTGTGTTTGAAAGAGCCGTTATGTCTCTGCTCAGAGACTCAATCTTCTCCTTCATCCTCTGACTCTTCTGCTCCTCTTCCTCCCTCAGTGCAGCCATCCTGGCCTCCTCTTCCTCCTCCAGAAACTGATGAAGCTTTTTAAACTGCTCCTTGATCTTTGTCTCTGTGCGTCCGGCCTGGACCTTAATGTGTTCTGCTGTTTGTTCAAACTCTACTTTAACACGTTCAAAACTCTGTAACTTCTTCTTCAAGAGCTCCAGAGTTTCCTGAAGCTGCTTCTTGCTTCTAGCTTCATCGATGGGTCTGAATCTGTGGCCGGTGTGTTTTTCTGAATCTCTGCAGACGAGACACACTGGCTGCTGATGGTCTGGACAGAAGTGTCTGAGTTTCTCTGAGTGCAGACTGCAGAGAGCATGTGAAGAGCTCTGATCTCTCTCCTGTAAGAAGGTCTCACACAGGTTCTTCAACACCAGGCTAACAGGTGGTTCAATCATTGAAGATCTTCTCTTACAAAGTGGACACTCTTTTACTTATTTGTCTTTCCACCAGCTCTTCACACAGTCTTTACAGAAGCTGTGGCTACATAACAGTACAACAGGATCTCTGAAGACATCATGGCAGACGGGACAGCAGAGATCCTCTTCTGATCTGGAAGCCATTGAGTCTCCAGGTGAAGCTGGAAACAGACAGTCAGTCAGTCGCAGCTCCACGAACTTCTCTGAGGTTCACTTCCCCTCTGAGTCGAGGTGTTTGTTGAGTCTGTGACGTGCTGAAGTCTTTTTAAAGAAACAGAAGTAAAGTGCAAACAAATGGACACATTGTCAGAAAATTAAAAGATGGTTTTACAAATTCAAATCAGCTCAAGTTTTCTCATTAATTTGTGTGTGAGTGCAGTAAAAAGTATGACATCATCAAATGATTGTATATTTTGTCGTGATTATTATACCTTAGGTGTGACACAATTATACAGTGTGACTTTGGGCATTCAGTAATTGTGGCTGTCAGAAACATATTTAATACAAGACATAAAGATTCCTTTGATCTATGACCACTGACACTGTCACTGCAGGAGTGGAGTTGTTGTTTACGATTCAGCATCAAAGGATTCCTGGTCCGCGATACAGAACCTTGTGCTTTAATGGCGTGTAATCAAACTTTGACGCCACGCAACGGTCACACCATGTGACGAAAAATCGATCTTTGAATAACTTTGTATCCCCATCTTGCATCTTGTTGTGATGACACTCATCTCAATTTGAAGTTGATCTGATGAAAGCTCTGGTAGAAGTACCTCAAAGTAAAAATGTGGAACATGGCCAAAATGGCCACTAAATGCAAAACAGCAGGTTTCTTGTGGCGTTTTTCCAATTGCACCTCCAGACTTTTTTGTTTGTCTGGACATGATACACATGTGTATCGATTTTTGTGAAGATCGGTCAATGTTAACACGTTCCAGGGGTCTCAGGGGGGGCACCGTTGAGCCATTTTGCGACGCCCATTGAAAATTCCTCCAGAATACATACATTTTCACCACTTTCTAATTTTCCGCAAATTTTGGTAAGATTTGAGGATGTTAAAGCCTTCAAAAAGCCAATTAATTTGCCTGAATAATAATAATAATCCTTATAACTTCACCTGTCAGTGCTCGGGCCCTAATTAATATTAAATAACAATTTTAGTTAACATTAAAGCTTCCCTGGGGCAGCCTTCAAAGGAAGGAAAATAGACATGGAAATATTAACTACAAATTTTGAACTTTGAAGAATGATTCAATTATTAACTTTAACCAAATTGACCACGTCAGTAGTAAGCAAAGCTGAAGGATATGGAGTTAAGAGGTCGGAAAACTTCACACTTATGCAACATTAATGAAGACAACATTTGTGTTTAAGGAAAAACATGTATTATGAAATAATAACAGTATAAACACAAACTAACTAAGTGAACTAAGACTGCTGGAGAACGTTTGGGCCACGAGGGATTTGTTCATAAGAATTTAGTGTTTAAAGGAAGAATTTAGGACGCCATCTTAGCTCAAATGAACCTTCTTCACCAAGTCAGCTCGGTCAAATCCTCGTTCTGAAGCTCGCCCCTCGTTTCCTGACCAGAGACTCGCTACTGCCCCCTAGCTGAACTGCAGCCAAATATGGAACCAGGGGGTAATTAGGACCTTAACCCCTCCTTCTCCATGTTAGTAGATGGGACTTGGACCAAGTCTACCACCACATTCATGTGGACCTTAAAGAACAAAGCTCTGACGTGTTCCAGTCATCAAACCTTCGTCAGAGAATCAAACACATCAAACGATGGTGGAAGAGCCACTCAGCCAATAGGAAGAGCCGCTCAGCCAATAGGAAGAGCCACTCAGCCAATAGGAAGAGCCGCTCAGCCAATAGGAAGAGCCGCTCAGCCAATAGGAAGAGCCGCTCAGCCAATAGGAAGAGCCGCTCAGCCAATAGGAAGAGCCGCTCAGCCAATAGGAAGAGCCGCTCAGCCAATAGGAAGAGCCGCTCAGCCAATAGGAAGAGCCACTCAGCCAATAGGAAGAGCCGCTCAGCCAATAGGAAGAGCCGCTCAGGTTTGGGGTTGTCCAGCAGATGGTGAAGTTTAGCTCAACATGTCAATCACAACTTATCAAAGACTTCTGAACAAAGACTTTTGATTGTTCTTTGTTCAAAGCCACTGTGTTATTAATATTATTAGTAATAGTAGTAGGAGGTCGTTCCTGATTGGTGGAGGGCGTGGCTCAGAGGATCCTGGACACCACGGCTCCTCTGCTGCTCAGACTCTCACAGTTAATGTTCCCTGAGTCGACTCACTGCTGATCCAAGCTTCTCAGGGTGAGAGATGTGTGTAACCTCCAGAGAGTCCCTGTGTTGGTTCCTGTGCAGCAGGTCCAGGACCAGTGAGAAGGAACCTGCAGGACGTCTGGTCACAGAGTTCTGCTGCTGCTGAGATGAAACTGAAATCACTTGAATCCTTGAACAAAGGTCTTGTGTCGGTGGGTGGAAATGTAAACATGGATTATGTTTTTCTCAAGTTTCTAAAAACCAACACAGGCTCTGTTCTGTCTCCTGCTCGTTCACTTTCCTCAGAGTCGCACTGAGTCGCAGTCACTCGTGAAGTCACTGAACAATCGGGTTGTTCCTCTTTGTTTATGTGGTTTGACCCCTAGGGGCAGAATCTCTCCGAGGCTCCATTTGAGGAACGATCGCACTAAAATCTCTCTGATGCCCATAAAAACAAACACAATCATCCCCTTCACATTAGTCTTTTATCAAAAGACCCAATTTTCACGACAAGTAGTGATATGAGGTGATGTTACAGATATGAACAAAAGGGACTTGATCACAGATTTAAAAACCATTTCAACACTTAGCACATCATC
The DNA here is from genome assembly GCF_963576545.1 of Limanda limanda. Classification (NCBI taxonomy): domain Eukaryota; kingdom Metazoa; phylum Chordata; class Actinopteri; order Pleuronectiformes; family Pleuronectidae; genus Limanda; species Limanda limanda. The sequence continues at coordinate 31,998,783 of NC_083639.1, forward strand.
TACAGATCCACCTCAGTCATCGACAGCTCCTCCTCCTCTCACTCAGCGCAGCCTGGAGGTCGAGAGAGGAACTGCACCCAGGTTCGATCTTCCCCTCGTCCCACACACCACCGGCGCTCAGTGGAAGCAGCGCTAACGTTCATGTTCCAGAGCCTGTGAACGAAGAGAAGGGGGGATGAGCGGAGGTGTGGAGAGAGACAGCCAGAGGAGGAAGGGAAGATGAGCGGAGGTGTGGAGAGAGACAGCCAGAGGAGGAAGGAGAGAGCGCTTAGAGAACAAAAAGAATGTTGAGAAACGCTAAGGAGAGACGGAGGCTGACAGAAAGAGGGAGAGAGTGAATAAAAGAGATCAGAAGAAGTGACAGGAGAGAGGAAGCTGAGGCCTCCACGTCTGAATAAGAGAGGGAGGACACGCTGGATGTGAGGAGGCAGAAAAGAGACATGAAAGAAAGGATGAGGCTGAAAGTGAGAAGAGTCAGAAAGTTCTGCAAAGAATAAAATGAGACAAACGAACACGGAGAAGGAGAAAGAAACGACAGAGGAAGATGTTTTTTATGGTGAAAGAAAAGGAGGAAGGTCACGGAGGGAAGGACGAACGTGATCAGAACTCGGTAAAGTTGAACAAAAGAAGACGGAGACAAAGTGTGAGGACAAAAGAGAGGGAGTGGACGAGGAGGGAGGTGGGAAGAGGAGTAATGGAAGATGAGAGGATGGAGAAGTCGGAGGAGACAAAGAGAGAAGAAGAGGAAACAGCCGAGGACACGAGTGAGAGGACGTCTCTGCTTGATGGACGGAAGACAGAAAAGAGAAGAGGAAGGAAGGAGAGGACAGGAGAGGAGACACTGCAGGACAGACAGGAGGGGGGGGTAAACGAGGGAGGATAGGAGGAGGTGAAGAACAGCAGAGGGAAACCATTAAAGAGAATTGAGCAATCATGTGGATAAATATCGTTATGACTCGTATATGAGTCAGTCGGACAGATGCATTGTGGGAATACGAGTCAGATGAAGAGGAAGTTCTCTCCGTTCTTCTGGGTCTAACATCTCCTTCATGTCTCTTTTCACACCTTCTCCCTCTCTACGCTATATTTAGCTTCTGTTTCCCCCCCCCCCTGTCTACAGGCATCATGCTTTTAAAATACATCTCCTCCTTTTCACCCTCTCTGTCATCCTGTCATCATCAGCATTGTTCCCCCCCCCCCCCCCCCTCTGACTGGACATCAATTATTCAGCAGGGGATCAGGTGGCCTACTTACCCCGACACACACACACACACACACACACACACACACACACACACACACAGACACACACACACACACACACAGACACACACACACACACAGGTTGAAGAAGAGGTAAACTAACATGTTCATATAAGTTCAGAAAGAAACATGAAATATAATTATGGATGGGTGAGTGTGTGTGTGTGTGTGTGTGTGTGTGTGTGTGTGTGTGTGTGTGTGTGTGTGTGTGTGCGTGTGAGAGAGAGAGAATGGCATCTCATGAGAAGGACAAGGTATTTTTGACAGGTGATAATAGATTGTGTGTACGACGGCTGATATCTCTCTCTCTCTCTCTCTGTTCTCCTGA
>NC_083639.1:32005373-32012873 GCF_963576545.1 Limanda limanda
CTGCTCCAGTTCAGTTCTGTGATCATCTGACACGTTTCCAACATTAACAGGTTTTACATCAACAAACACAAACTTGAGGGAAATCATCTGGAAACTCTGAGACTTTAATCTTTTCTACGTTTCGTATATTTGTGTGTTTCTTCGTGCTGGTCACGCTGTTACCTGTGTTGACCTGTGTTGACCTCTGTTACCTGTGTTGACCTGTGTTGACCTGTGTTACCTGTGTTGACCTGTGTTGACCTCTGTTACCTGTGTTGACCTCTGTTACCTGTGTTGACCTCTGTTGACCTGTGTTGACTTGTGTTGACCTGTGTTGACCTGTGTGTACCTGTGTTGACGTCTGTTGACCTCTGTTGACCTGTGTTGACCTGTGTTACCTGTGTTGACCTGTGTTGACCTCTGTTACCTGTGTTGACCTCTGTTACCTGTGTTGACCTCTGTTACCTGTGTTGACGTCTGTTGACCTCTGTTGACCTGTGTTGTCCTCTGTTGACCTGTGTTGACCTGTGTTGACCTCTGTTGACCTGTGTTGACTTGTGTTGACGTCTGTTGACCTGTGTTGACCTGTGTTGACCTCTGTTGACCTGTGTTGACCTGTGTTGACCTGTGTTGACTTGTGTTGACGTCTGTTGACCTGTGTTGACCTGTGTTGACCTCTTTTGACCTGTGTTGACCTGTGTTGACCTGTGTTGAACTCTGTTGACCTGTGTTGACCTCTTTTGACCTGTGTTGACCTGTGTTGACTTGTGTTGACGTCTGTTGACCTGTGTTGACCTGTGTTGACCTCTTTTGACCTGTGTTGACCTGTGTTGACCTGTGTTGAACTCTGTTGACCTGTGTTGACCTATGTTGACCTCTGTTGACTTGTGTTTATCTGTGTTGACCTGTGTTGACCTGTGTTGACCTCTGTTGACCTGTGTATAACTATTTTTACCTGTGTTGACCTGTGTTTACCCTCCTGACCTCTGTGTTGACCTGTGTTGACCTGTGTTGATTTGTGTTGACCTGTGTTGAACTCTGTTGACCTGTGTTGACCTGTGTTTACCTGTGTTTACCTGTGTTTACCTGTGATGACCTGTGTTGACCTGTGTTTACCTGTGTTGACCTCTGTTGACCTCTGTTGATCTGTGTTGACCTGTTGTCTGCTTCCTGCCTCTTCACCATCTGCCCTCATACGAGCCGTCAACAAGAGGAATTTCATAATAAAACTCTGGAAAAAAACCCACTGGCTTCTTTCTGCTGAGTGGTTTAATGAGGCTGTGTTTCTCCACCAGGCTGCAGTACCTCTCGCTGCCACTTGGGAGCTGCTGCATTTAGAGCTGCAATGTGTAATTTGTAGAAAATGAAGATATCACTTAAACAGCTTTGTGTGTGTGTGTGTGTGTGTGTGTGTGTGTGTGTGTGTGTGCGTGCCCCAGTGTGTCAGGAGCACTTTCAGTTGCATCATGTTGTTTCCTGCGTTGCATCATTTACTCACTCAGGTTTTGTTACAGCAGCGGAGCCGTGCTGCGTTCGCTGGCGTCCGGAGAGACGGCTACGATTATTGATGCAGCAAAGAATTTTCCCTGTGTTGAAGTTCAGACTCGTGAGCTGCATCTTTAGTGTTCAGTGTATCAGTGTGGCGCCCCCTGGCAGCATGGAGGAGCATTACCCTGCAGGTCAACAAGAGATTCTGCTCCTCTGCTGTTTTCTAATCATCACACTTGGAACCTGATCTTTATGAAAACCTGCTGATTTCATGTTCCTGGATAAACAAATATTCTAGATACAATCACAGAGTTAACGTCAGTGTTCAGGTCCTGATAACTTCTGATTCCTGTCTGTGGTTATTATTAAAGATTAAAGTCGGCCGGACCTTTAACGTGAGTCTGTCCTGATCCCGAAGCAGCGCTGGGACATCGCTAAAAATCTAACGTCGCTTCCAGGTCGCGATGCATCGAACAGACGACTCCTGTCCCAGCTCCAGTTTTTATTAAGGAAACGTCTGCATTCAGATTGTGATCATGAACTCTCCTGATTGGCTGCTGGCCTTGAAACTTGCACCACACGTAATTTGTCTGTGACATTCAAAGTTTTGATGGTAGTTATTCAGTTCATCACGACTTAATGACCTCATAAAAACATATTTAACTGCAGGAAAAAATGACAAAGAAAACAAGACAAACGTTTTAAAGCACAAAAACATGTAGAAACAACAAAAAGACAATGATACACAACGATTTGTGTCCTGTCTCCTGTCTCCTGTCTCCTGTCTCCTGTCTCCTGTCTCCTGCCTCCTGCCTCCTGCCTCCTGCCTCCTGTCTCCTGCCTCCTGTCTCCTGCCTCCTGTCTCCTGCCTCCTGCCTCCTGCCTCCTGCCTCCTGTCTCCTGTCTCCTGTCTCCTGTCTCCTGCCTCCTGCCTCCTGTCTCCTCCCTCCTGTCTCCTGTCTCCTGCCTCCTGTCTCCTGCCTCCTGCCTCCTGCCTCCTGCCTCCTGCCTCCTGCCTCCTGTCTCCTCCCTCCTGTCTCCTGCCTCCTGTCTCCTGTCTCCTGTCTCCTGCCTCCTGCCTCCTTCCTCCTGCCTCCTGTCTCCTGTCTCCTGTCTCCTGTCTCCTGCCTCCTGCCTCCTGCCTCCTGTCTCCTGTCTCCTGTCTCCTCCCTCCTCCCTCCTGCCTCCTGCCTCCTGCCTCCTGTCTCCTGCCTCCTGTCTCCTGTCTCCTGTCTCCTGTCTCCTGCCTCCTGCCTCCTGCCTCATCCCTCCTGTCTCCTCCCTCCTGCCTCCTGTCTCCTCCCTCCTGCCTCCTGCCTCCTGCCTCCTGTCTCCTGTCTCCTGCCTCCTGTCTCCTGTCTCCTGTCTTCTGCCTCCTGCCTCCTGTCTCCTTCCTCCTGCCTCCTGTCTCCTGCCTCCTGTCTCCTGCCTCCTGCCTCCTGCCTCCTGCCTCCTGCCTCCTGCCTCCTGCCTCCTGTCTCCTGCCTCCTGCCTCCTGCCTCCTGCCTCCTGCCTCCTGCCTCCTGCCTCCTGCCTCCTGCCTCCTCCCTCCTGTCTCCTCCCTCCTGTCTCCTGTCTCCTGTCTCCTGCCTCCTGCCTCCTGTCTCCTGTCTCCTGCCTCCTCCCTCCTGTCTCCTGCCTCCTGCCTCCTGCCTCCTGCCTCCTGCCTCCTGCCTCCTGCCTCCTGCCTCCTGTCTCCTGTCTCCTGCCTCCTGTCTCCTGTCTCCTGTCTCCTGCCTCCTGTCTCCTGTCTCCTGTCTCCTCCCTCCTGCCTCCTGCCTCCTGTCTCCTCCCTCCTGCCTCCTGCCTCCTCCCTCCTGCCTCCTCCCTCCTGCCTCCTGCCTCCTGCCTCCTGCCTCCTGTCTCCTGCCTCCTGTCTCCTGCCTCCTGCCTCCTGTCTCCTGCCTCCTGCCTCCTTCCTCCTGCCTCCTGTCTCCTGCCTCCTGCCTCCTGCCTCCTGCCTCCTGTCTCCTCCCTCCTGCCTCCTGCCTCCTGCCTCCTGCCTCCTGCCTCCTGCCTCCTGTCTCCTGTCTCCTGTCTCCTGTCTCCTCCCTCCTGTCTCCTCCCTCCTGCCTCCTGTCTCCTGCCTCCTGCCTCCTGCCTCCTGTCTCCTGCCTCCTGTCTCCTGCCTCCTGTCTCCTGCCTCCTGTCTCCTGTCTCCTGTCTCCTGTCTCCTGTCTCCTGTCTCCTGCCTCCTGTCTCCTGTCTCCTGCCTCCTGCCTCCTGCCTCCTGCCTCCTGCCTCCTGTCTCCTGTCTCCTGTCTCCTGCCTCCTGTCTCCTCCCTCCTGTCTCCTGCCTCCTGTCTCCTGCCTCCTGCCTCCTGTCTCCTCCCTCCTGTCTCCTGCCTCCTGCCTCCTGTCTCCTGTCTCCTGCCTCCTCCCTCCTGTCTCCTGTCTCCTGCCTCCTGCCTCCTGTCTCCTGTCTCCTGCCTCCTCCCTCCTGTCTCCTGCCTCCTGCCTCCTGCCTCCTGCCTCCTGCCTCCTGCCTCCTGCCTCCTGCCTCCTGCCTCCTGTCTCCTGTCTCCTGCCTCCTGTCTCCTGTCTCCTGTCTCCTGCCTCCTGTCTCCTGTCTCCTGTCTCCTCCCTCCTGCCTCCTGCCTCCTGCCTCCTGTCTCCTCCCTCCTGCCTCCTGCCTCCTCCCTCCTGCCTCCTCCCTCCTGCCTCCTGCCTCCTGCCTCCTGCCTCCTGTCTCCTGCCTCCTGTCTCCTGCCTCCTGCCTCCTGTCTCCTGCCTCCTGCCTCCTTCCTCCTGCCTCCTGTCTCCTGCCTCCTGCCTCCTGCCTCCTGCCTCCTGTCTCCTCCCTCCTGCCTCCTGCCTCCTGCCTCCTGCCTCCTGCCTCCTGCCTCCTGTCTCCTGTCTCCTGTCTCCTGTCTCCTCCCTCCTGTCTCCTCCCTCCTGCCTCCTGTCTCCTGCCTCCTGCCTCCTGCCTCCTGTCTCCTGCCTCCTGTCTCCTGCCTCCTGTCTCCTGCCTCCTGTCTCCTGTCTCCTGTCTCCTGTCTCCTGTCTCCTGTCTCCTGCCTCCTGTCTCCTGTCTCCTGCCTCCTGCCTCCTGCCTCCTGCCTCCTGCCTCCTGTCTCCTGTCTCCTGTCTCCTGCCTCCTGTCTCCTCCCTCCTGTCTCCTGCCTCCTGTCTCCTGCCTCCTGCCTCCTGTCTCCTCCCTCCTGTCTCCTGCCTCCTGCCTCCTGCCTCCTGTCTCCTGCCTCCTGCCTCCTGCCTCCTGCCTCCTGCCTCCTGTCTCCTGCCTCCTGCCTCCTGCCTCCTGCCTCCTGTCTCCTGCCTCCTGTCTCCTGTCTCCTGCCTCCTGTCTCCTGCCTCCTGTCTACTGTCTCCTGCCTCCTGTCTACTGTCTCCTGTCTCCTGTCTCCTGCCTCCTGTCTCCTGTCTCCTGCCTCCTGTCTCCTGCCTCCTGTCTACTGTCTACTGTCTCCTGCCTCCTGCCTCCTGCCTCCTTCCTCCTGCCTCCTGTCTCCTGTCTCCTGTCTCCTGTCTCCTGCCTCCTGCCTCCTGCCTCCTGCCTCCTGCCTCCTGCCTCCTGCCTCCTGTCTCCTGTCTCCTGTCTCCTGTCTCCTGCCTCCTGTCTCCTCCCTCCTGTCTCCTCCCTCCTGTCTCCTGCCTCCTGTCTCCTGCCTCCTGCCTCCTGCCTCCTGTCTCCTTCCTCCTGCCTCCTGTCTCCTGCCTCCTGTCTCCTGCCTCCTGTCTCCTGTCTCCTGCCTCCTGCCTCCTGTCTCCTGCCTCCTGCCTCCTGCCTCCTGCCTCCTGCCTCCTGCCTCCTGCCTCCTGCCTCCTCCCTCCTGTCTCCTCCCTCCTGCCTCCTGTCTCCTCCCTCCTGTCTCCTGCCTCCTGCCTCCTGTCTCCTGTCTCCTGCCTCCTCCCTCCTGTCTCCTGTCTCCTGCCTCCTGCCTCCTGTCTCCTGTCTCCTGCCTCCTCCCTCCTGTCTCCTGCCTCCTGCCTCCTGCCTCCTGCCTCCTGCCTCCTGCCTCCTGCCTCCTGCCTCCTGCCTCCTGTCTCCTGTCTCCTGCCTCCTGTCTCCTGTCTCCTGTCTCCTGTCTCCTGCCTCCTGTCTCCTGTCTCCTGTCTCCTCCCTCCTGCCTCCTGCCTCCTGCCTCCTGTCTCCTCCCTCCTGCCTCCTGCCTCCTCCCTCCTGTCTCCTCCCTCCTGTCTCCTCCCTCCTGCCTCCTGTCTCCTGTCTCCTGTCTCCTGTCTCCTCCCTCCTGTCTCCTCCCTCCTGCCTCCTGTCTCCTGCCTCCTGCCTCCTGCCTCCTGTCTCCTGCCTCCTGTCTCCTGCCTCCTGTCTCCTGCCTCCTGTCTCCTGTCTCCTGTCTCCTGTCTCCTGTCTCCTGTCTCCTGTCTCCTGCCTCCTGTCTCCTGTCTCCTGCCTCCTGCCTCCTGCCTCCTGCCTCCTGCCTCCTGCCTCCTGTCTCCTGTCTCCTGTCTCCTGCCTCCTGTCTCCTCCCTCCTGTCTCCTGCCTCCTGTCTCCTGCCTCCTGCCTCCTGTCTCCTCCCTCCTGTCTCCTGCCTCCTGCCTCCTGCCTCCTGTCTCCTGCCTCCTGCCTCCTGCCTCCTGCCTCCTGCCTCCTGTCTCCTGCCTCCTGTCTCCTGCCTCCTGCCTCCTGTCTCCTGCCTCCTGTCTCCTGTCTCCTGCCTCCTGTCTCCTGCCTCCTGTCTACTGTCTCCTGCCTCCTGTCTCCTTCCTCCTGCCTCATTCCTGCCTCCTGCCTCCTCCCTCCTGTCTCCTGTCTCCTGCCTCCTGTCTCCTGTCTCCTGTCTCCTGCCTCCTGTCTCCTGTCTCCTGCCTCCTGTCTCCTGCCTCCTGTCTACTGTCTACTGTCTCCTGCCTCCTGCCTCCTGCCTCCTTCCTCCTGCCTCCTGTCTCCTGTCTCCTGTCTCCTGTCTCCTGCCTCCTGCCTCCTGCCTCCTGCCTCCTGCCTCCTGCCTCCTGCCTCCTGTCTCCTGTCTCCTGTCTCCTGTCTCCTGCCTCCTGTCTCCTCCCTCCTGTCTCCTCCCTCCTGTCTCCTGCCTCCTGTCTCCTGCCTCCTGCCTCCTGCCTCCTGTCTCCTTCCTCCTGCCTCCTGTCTCCTGCCTCCTGTCTCCTGCCTCCTGTCTCCTGTCTCCTGCCTCCTGCCTCCTGTCTCCTGCCTCCTGCCTCCTGCCTCCTGCCTCCTGCCTCCTGCCTCCTGCCTCCTCCCTCCTGTCTCCTCCCTCCTGCCTCCTGTCTCCTCCCTCCTGCCTCCTGCCTCCTGCCTCCTGTCTCCTGTCTCCTGTCTCCTGTCTCCTGTCTCCTGTCTCCTGTCTCCTGTCTTCTGCCTCCTGCCTCCTGTCTCCTGTCTCCTGTCTCCTGTCTCCTGTCTCCTGTCTCCTGCCTCCTGCCTCCTGCCTCCTGTCTCCTGCCTCCTGTCTCCTGTCTCCTGCCTCCTGCCTTCTGCCTCCTGTCTCCTGTCTCCTGCCTCCTGTCTCCTCCCTCTTGCCTCCTGCCTCCTGTCTCCTGCCTCCTGCCTCCTGTCTCCTTCCTCCTGCCTCCTGCCTCCTGCCTCCTGCCTCCTGCCTCCTGTCTCCTGTCTCCTGCCTCCTGTCTCCTGCCTCCTGTCTCCTGTCTCCTGCCTCCTATCTCCTGCCTCCTGTCTCCTGCCTCCTGCCTCCTGTCTCCTGTCTCCTGTCTCCTGTCTCCTGTCTCCTGCCTCCTGTCTCCTGTCTCCTGTCTCCTGCCTCCTCCCTCCTGTCTCCTGCCTCCTGTCTCCTCCCTCCTGTCTCCTGCCTCCTGCCTCCTGCCTCCTGTCTCCTGTCTCCTGTCTCCTGCCTCCTGCCTCCTGCCTCCTGTCTCCTGTCTCCTGCCTCCTCCCTCCTGTCTCCTGCCTCCTGTCTCCTCCCTCCTGTCTCCTGCCTCCTGTCTCCTGTCTCCTGTCTCCTGCCTCCTCCCTCCTGTCTCCTGCCTCCTGTCTCCTCCCTCCTGTCTCCTGCCTCCTGCCTCCTGCCTCCTGTCTCCTGTCTCCTGTCTCCTGCCTCCTGCCTCCTGCCTCCTGTCTCCTCCCTCCTGTC
>NC_083639.1:32035373-32037873 GCF_963576545.1 Limanda limanda
TTTAGTGTTTGTATTTTTAAAACTCGGCTCACAGAAGGTTTTATTTGATTTTGGTAGAAATACACCAGTGTTATCAAACTATATGAGCATTATTAGGGCCCGAGCACTGACATCAAAGGTCTGGTGAGACCCTATTGAAATTGTAAGGATTATTATTATTATTATTTAGGCAAATGAATTGGCTTTTTGAGGGCTTTACCATGTTCAAATTCTTACCAAAATTTGCACAAAGTTAGAAAGTGGTGAAAATTTACGTATTCTGAAGGAATTTTCAATGGGCGTATCATGACCAGACAAACAAAAAAGTCTCTGGGTGCAATTGGAAAAACACAACAGGAAGCCTGCTATATTGCATTTAGTGGCCATTTTTGCCATATTCCACATTTATTCTTTGATACACTTGTACCAGGGTTTTCATCGGATCAACTTCAAATTGAGATGAGTGTCATCACAACAAGATGGAGATAAAAACTGACTGACGGATTTTTTTTTAATCACACAGTGTGACCGTGGCGTGGCGTCAAAGTTTGATTACACGCCATTAAAACATGATGTTCTGTAACGCGGACATACATGGACCATGAATCCTTTGATTTCAGTCTTCCTAGATCAAAGGAAACTTTATGTCTTGCAAAGGTTACGTCTCTCTCTCTCTCAGAACTGGTTATTTTTGTTTTTTCAGACAAAAAGCATGCAACGCTTCAAAATGGATGTGCTCGGGCCCACCCAGTGCTGCTTTGCAGCCCTAAAAATTTTATTAAAGTGGTGAAAATTTATTATTATTATCATTATTATTCAGGCAAATGAATTGGCTTTTTGAGGGCTTTAATTATTATTATAAGTTATGATATTATTATACCATCTCAGATTTCATTAAAGTTATAACTCGACTTTACCTCCTTTTCATGCTGAATTTCAATGAATATCTGTCAAAGGGAAGAAGAGCAGAAACCACTCGAGCTGTAATATTGGACACTGTGGGAAGCAAAATGCTGTTTGGTATCATAATTATTTGTTAATGTTTGAAGACAAATACAGCAGCTCGACAGATTTCAGATCTTTTCAACTAAAAAACATAAATGAGCAGAACAGGTGGAATAACCCATCCACAGATTCATCTGATAAGCAGGTTTAATTATTATTATTATTTAGGCAAATGAATTGGCTTTTTGAGGGCTCTACCATGCTCAAATTCTTAACAAAATTTGCAGAAAGTTAGAAAGTGGTTACAATTTACATATTCTGGAGGAATTTTCAATGGGCGTCGCAAAATGGCTCTACAGTGCCCCCCCAGACCCCGGAACGTGTTCACATTGACCGATCTTCACAAAAATCGATACACATGTGTATCATGTATAGACAAACAAAAAAGTCTTAGGTGCAATTGGAAAAACGCAACAGGAAACCTGCTATCTTACATTTAGTGGCCATTTTGGCCATGTTCCACATTTTTACTTTGAGGTACTTCTACCAGAGCTTTCATCAGATCAACTTCAAATTGAGATGAGTGTCATCACAACAAGATGCAAGATGGGGATACAAAGTTATTCAAAGATCGATTTTTCGTCACATGGTGTGACCGTTGCGTGGCGTCAAAGTTTGATTACACGCCATTAAAGCACAAGGTTCTGTATCGCGGACCAGGAATCCTTTGATGCTGAATCGTAAACAACAACTCCACTCCTGCAGTGACAGTGTCAGTGGTCATAGACCAAAGGAATCTTTATGTCTTGTATTAAATATGTTTCTGACAGCCACAATTACTGAATGCCCAAAGTCACACTGTATAATTGTGTCACACCTAAGGTATAATAATCACGACAAAATATACAATCATTTGATGATGTCATACTTTTTACTGCACTCACACACAAATTAATGAGAAAACTTGAGCTGATTTGAATTTATAAAACCATCTTTTAATTTTCTGACAATGTGTCCATTTGTTTGCACTTTGCTTCTGTTTCTTTAAAAAGACTTCAGCACGTCACAGACTCAACAAACACCTCGACTCAGACAGGAAGTGAACCTCAGAGAAGTTCGTGGAGCTGTGACTGACTGACTGTCTGTTTCCAGCTTCACCTGGAGACTCAATGGCTTCCAGATCAGAAGAGGATCTCTACTGTCCCGTCTGCCATGATGTCTTCACAGATCCTGTTGTCCTGTTATGTAGCCACAGCTTCTGTAAAGACTGTGTGGAGAGCTGGTGGAAAGACAAAGAAGTAAAAGAGTGTCCACTTTGTAAGAGAAGATCTTCAAAGGAACAACCACCTTGTAATCTGGCGTTGAAGAACCTGTGTGAGACCTTCTTACAGGAGAGAGGTCAGAGCTCTTCACATGCTCTCTGCAGTCTGCACTCAGAGAAACTCAGACTCTTCTGTCTGGACCATCAGCAGCCAGTGTGTCTCGTCTGCAGAGATTCAGAAAAACACACCGACCACAGATTCAGACCCATCGATGAAGCTGCACAACAACACAAGAAGCAGATTCAGGAAACTCT
>NC_083639.1:32043589-32118589 GCF_963576545.1 Limanda limanda
CTTCATCCCTCTTCTTCTGCCTCGGGGGTCAGTGCACCTCCTCAAACCTTCTGGTTCATCTTGAGTTCAACGCACTTTGTTCTCAGAAGTTTGAAGTTCATCAAAAGGAAAAGCTGCTGGACGCTGAGTTTCTCTAAGTAGCATTAACATCACTGGAGAAAAGAGACGTTTCTGTGATGGGACTCTTCACCTGAACGTTAAGATGAAGATGAAATGATCCTGAAGGTGAACTGGAGAAGATTGGAAACGAAATTGAAGTAAACAGTAAACAGTTGTTTCTTAAATGTCCGTCAGGATCAATATCACCAAGAATCCTGAGACAAATTCACAAGATGGAATATGATCATATATGATAACTGAGGTCACACACACAGACACACACACACACACACACACACACACACACACACAGGTCTCTGGTATGTCGCCCCCCCCCCTCAGGTAAAGCTGTCATCAGATTGCTGATCAGAGGTCGTGGAGCTCTGACATTCCTTCTGTCCAGGAGCCTGAGCCCTCAGCTAATTGGTTCTTTTTGTGTGGATGAGGTGGGGGGGGGGGTGGGGGGCCTGGGCCTCTACCAGCTGATGGTGACTCTGTCTCTGATTCTCTCTCCTCGTCCTCTCTGATGAATCACTCGTCTGAAACACTGAATATCTTCTTCAGGTGTTTCTGTTTAGTTTCTCTTGCTTTTCTTCTCTCGTCCTGTTGAGAACAGAGAAGCTGACGCATCCTAACGGCGTCCTAACGGCGTCCTAACGGTGTCCTAACGGTGTCCTAACGGCGTCCTAACGGCGTCATAACGGCGTCTAACGGCGTCCTAACGGCGTCCTAACGGCGTCCTAACGGCGTCCTAACGGCGTCCTAACGGCGTCCTAACGGCGTCCTAACGGCGTCATAACGGCGTCTAACGGCGTCCTAACGGCGTCCTAACGGCGTCCTAACGGCGTCCTAACGGCGTCCTAACGGCGTCCTAACGGCGTCCTAACGGCGTCCGGCCTCCGAACCCCGAGCTGCTGGACCACAGGAGGAGGAGGCGTGTCTCCATCGAACACACACGGTTATAACCATGTTATAACACCTGCTTTTCATTTCTGTGACATGTAAATAATGATTACTGTAATTTTAAAGGAACATTTCAGCTGATCCGTCCTCAGGGGAAACGATATGAAGATGGACGACGTGACGGCTCCCAAGACTGAAGCATCGAGAAGGACGTGGAGGAAATAAAATATCTTAATTTAATAATGTGGTGAAGTAGGAACATTAATATCTGGAGCAGATTCTCATTTCCAGTTCTGTGGTTTCATTCTGTATTATTGTGTTTGTTTTCAGTCTTTTGTACAAACTCAAAGATTGTTGTGTTGAACTTTGACTAGTTTGTTATAAGAGAAATCTTATAAACAAACCAACCAATCAGAGTCGAGTATAGGTAGGCTCCGCCCACGTAGGTGATGACCACAGGACGTACGTTTGCCTGAAGCATGGATTGTGTGTGTGTGTGTGTGTGTGTGTGTTTGTGTGTGTGTGTGTGTGTGTGTGTGTGTGTGTGTGTGTGTGTGTGTGTCTGTGTGTGTGTGTGTGTGTGTGTGTGTGTTTGTGTGTGTGTGTGTGTGTGTGTGTGTGTGTGTGTGTGTGTGTGTGTGTGTGTGTGTGTGTGTAACTCCTCCATTTTACATGAGGTTGAAGGGAAAATTGAATTTTCAGTCACTGTGAGTCAAGAGAGTTTAGTTTCCATTAAACTTGATTTAATGTGAGATTTAATGTGAAGCCCCCCCCCCCCCCCTCAGGTTTAATATCCTCCTCTCACACCACCTCAGGTGTGTGTGTGTGTGTGTGTGTGTGTGTGTGTGTGAGATGAATGTGAGGTGCTGAGGAGCATTTCTCCCTCTCCGTGGGGGGGGGACCTAACATATAATAAGCTCGGACCTCTCTCTCTCTCTCTCTCTCTCTCTCTCTCTCTCTCTCTCTCTCTCTCTCTCTCTCTCTCTCTCTCTCTCTCTCTCTCTCTCTCTCTCTCTCTCTCTCCATCACTCAGTGTGTGACTTCCTGTCGCTCTCTCTTTCTCCCAGCATGCATCTGGCCGCCTGTCCGCTCTGCATTCAGACGTTTCCTGTTTCGACTTGTTAGCCACAAAAAACACTCAAGGATTATTAATCTATCAACAGCATGAATGAGTTTATTTACACAAACACAATAGAAACGTTTCAGTTTCTGTATAAAAAGAAAAAGTTAATTAAACATCGAGTCGACGCTGAAGAAAAGTTCAACAAGCAGACGTGAGAGAAAAGAGAGAGAAGAGTCGGGAGGAGAGGAGGAGGAGGAGGAGAAGAGGAGGAGGAGGAGGAGAGGAGCAGGAGGAGGAGAGGAGGAGGAGAGGAGCAGGAGGAGGAGAAGAGTAGGAGGAGGAGGAGGAGGAGAAGAGGAGAAGAGGAGGAGGAGAGGAGGAGGAGGAGCAGGAGGAGGAGGAGAGCAGGAGGAGAGGAGGAGGAGGAGGAGGAGAAGAGGAGGAGGAGAGGAGCAGGAGGAGAGGAGGAGGAGGAGGAGGAGAGGAGGAGGAGGAGAGGAGGAGGAGATGAGGAGCAGATGAGGAGCAGCTGAGGAGCAGCTGAGGAGCAGATGAGGAGGAGCAGCTGAGAAGGAGCAGCCGAGGAGCAGCTGAGGAGCAGATGAGGAGCAGATGAAGAGCAGCGGAGGAGCAGCTGAGGAGCAGCAGCTGAGGAGGAGCAGCTGAGGAGCAGCAGAGGAGCAGCTGAGGAGCAGCTGAGGAGCAGCTGAGGAGCAGCTGAGGAGCAGCTGAGGAGCAGCAGAGGAGGAGCAGAGGAGCAGCTGAGGAGCAGCTGAGGAGGAGCAGAGGAGCAGCTGAGGAGCAGCGCTCTCCCTCTGACTCACGTGTAACTACAGTCCACACCGAGCTGTGATAACAGAGGATTGAAAGTGACTCGTCTTGTGTTGTAATCTATTTCTCTGCTGGTGCACAAGTGTGTGTGTGTGTGTGTGTGTGTGTGTGTGTGTGTGTGTGTGTGTGTGTGTGTGTGTGTGTGTGTGTGTGTGTGTGTGTATGTGTGTGTGTGTGTGATTCACCTGAACTGGATCACACTCTGCAGCAGCTCTGACACATCAGTGTAATTGTCGTGTTTAATGAGCTTCACTCCCGTCGCTGCTCAAAAGCAAAGATCTAAAATTAGCTCAACGTTTAGCGAGCGCTAGCGGGAAACACAGCCGCCCCCCCGAGGCCGCTGAACCACAGACTTCCCCTCGTGTGATGAACAATGGAACAGCAGCTCAGAGTGATAATCAGGATTGTTCCATGACGTACTACTAGCTGTCAATCTTCCACCTGCATCTCAGATCGGATCTGAAGGAGATTGTTAGAGGAAATGTTTTAGGGAAACAAATTGTTTTCTGTTTAGCCCTCTGGAGCCCGTTAGCTTAGCTTAGCACAAAGACTGGACGCAGGGGGAAACAGCTAGCTGTCCAAATACTACAGTGTAGTTTGTACTTCAAACTACACTGTAGTATTTATAGGTGCAGGTTCGGCTGGACAGTTTCCCATCAAAGAGACACACCTGCAACACACATGGCCGTTCACATGCATTCATTAGTCTCACACACACTTTCCCACGTCAAAGTGTGTGTTTCCTCGTGTGTGAGAATATGATTCAGCTGCTGCAGTGTCACAGACCGTTCATGAGTCCTCACACCAGGTCAGAGCGTCTGGAGACAACCGGGATGGGAACTGATTCTCCGGTCGTCATGGTGACAGTCAAACAGGCTCACAAAGCTCCGACATTTAAAAACAAGGTTTTAGCATCAATAACGAAAATAAACGGGGTTTTCCCACATTTCAAAACACGTTTCCAAAGTATCGGCATTAAAATGAAACAACAGATCATTTCCGCTTCTAAAAGTTTTCTAAACTTATCAAAATATAAACAGAACAGAAGAAAATGTGATTGATTCTCTGTAGGAGCCGTATTCAACTTTATTTATATTGAAATGATTTATTGTTGGTTTTGATTAACTTTATGGAACAAGACACATCCTCATCTCCACTTCAGACTTTGTTCCTCTTATGTTGATTTTATAAAATACGATCTGTGAAGCTCACAGTGTCTCTGGGTCCCACAGGACACATGTGTCTTCAGGGTCAAACGATGGGACATCAGGAAACAGGATCGTTCACACACCTGTGGTCCTCATGTCCTCATGTCCTCATGTCCTCACGTCCAGAGGACAGACTCTCGTCCTCACGGGGTTCTCACTCCTCCATCAGTTGAACTGGAACATGAGACCCAGAGACGCATGGATTATATATTTCATATGAAGCTGAAGGTTCTGTGAGTTGAAGACATGTGAACACGTGTCAGCAGCCGTGTTTAACCCCCCCGAGGTCACGCTGAGGTCAGACCCTGTCTCCAGCCTCTTCTGTCTCTTTATTAATTAATTCATACTTTACTTATTTGCATTTTTAAATTATGTTTGGAAATAAATGTGAAGCTGCCTGGATTATATTTGTTATCGTCACAAAGAGGAAATGGTTTTAATTATTGTTGCTGTAACGAGCTTCAGTTCAGTGTTTCTCAGAAGAGAGTCTGTCCCCAGTCTGTCCCCGGTCTGTCCCCAGTCCGTCCCCAGTCTGTCCCCGGTCCATACCCAGTCCGTCCCCAGTCCGTCCCCAGTCCGTCCCCAGTCCGTCCCCAGTCCGTCCCCTGTCCGTTCCCGGTCTGTCCCCGGTCTGTCCCCAGTCTGTCCCCAGTCTGTCCCCAGTCCGTCCCCGGTCTGTCCCCAGTCCGTCCCCAGTCCGTCCCCAGTCTGTCCCCAGTCCGTCCCCAGTCCGTCCCCAGTCTGTCCCCAGTCTGTCCCCAGTCTGTCCCCAGTCAGTCCCCAGTCCGTCCCCAGTCCGTCCCCAGTCAAATGTCAATGAGTCCGTCCCCAGTCCGTCCCCAGTCAGTCCCCAGTCCGTCCCCAGTCCGTCCCCAGTCTGTCCCCAGTCCGTCCACAGTCCGTCCCCAGTCTGTCCCCAGTCTGTCCCCAGTCCGTCCCCAGTCTGTCCCCAGTCCGTCCCCAGTCCGTCCCCAGTCCGTCCCCAGTCTGTCCCCAGTCCGTCCCCAGTCTGTCCACAGTCCGTCCCCAGTCCCTCCCCAGTCCGTCCCCAGTCTGTCCCCAGTCCGTCCCCAGTCCCTCCCCAGTCCGTCCCCAGTCTGTCCCCAGTCAGTCCCCAGTCAGTCCCCAGTCCGTCCACAGTCCGTCCCCAGTCCCTCCCCAGTCCGTCCCCAGTCTGTCCCCAGTCTGTCCCCAGTCCCTCCCCAGTCCGTCCCCAGTCTGTCCCCAGTCGGTCCCCAGTCAGTCCCCAGTCAGTCCCCAGTCCGTCCCCAGTCTGTCCACAGTCCGTCCCCAGTCCCTCCCCAGTCCGTCCCCAGTCTGTCCCCAGTCGGTCCCCAGTCAGTCCCCAGTCCCTCCCCAGTCTGTCCCCAGTCTGTCCCCAGTCTGTCCCCAGTCGGTCCCCAGTCTGTCCCCAGTCAGTCCCCGGTCCGTCTCCGGTCCGTCCCCGGTCCGTCCCCGGTCCGTCCCCGGTCCGTCCCCTGTCCCTCCCCGGTCCGTCCCCGGTCCGTCCCCGGTCCGTCCCCAGTCCGTCCCCAGTCCGTCCCCAGTCTGTCCCCAGTCCGTCCCCAGTCCGTCCCCAGTCCCTCCCCAGTCCGTCCCCAGTCTGTCCCCAGTCAGTCCCCAGTCTGTCCCCAGTCCGTCCCCAGTCCCTCCCCAGTCCGTCCCCAGTCAGTCCCCAGTCCGTCCTGCAGCGATTCACCTGATGATCAGTCCACTGGGACGTCTCCCATTGGTCGGAGAGTAGCTGCTGTGATCTCGTTGACATCAGCTCGACCTTCATCATGGTCTGAGCTCCACATCTGGATCAGTTCAGAGTGTTTGACCTGCTGATGTCCTCAGACATGCCTCAGTGTAGTTCTCATGACCTCATGGTCCGAAGACAAAGTTCTACTGAGTCACACACATCTGAAGAAGACATGGTTCTGCAGGTTCTCCAGCTGCTGATTGTGTCTGAAGGTGAAGACGGTTCACGACACGACATTCAGAGAACGTCAGAGAACATTAGAGAACGCCAGTGTTGTGCAATAATGGTTAGGAGTGATACCATAAGCTGGTGTTTCTTTAGGCGTTCAATAAATTTGGTTATCAAAATAAAAATAAAACATTAATATTTAAAATATTAATATTCAATCATAACTTTAGTTTGTCTAAGTTCTCGCGGGGCACCACCCTGCACAGAAGGGAAAAGAGACAATTCATTGATGAAGATCAGTCTCATTTAGATCTAGTTCACTTAGAAATCTCAATGTTTACTATCAAAGATTTTATAATGAACAGTTAAGGTTTAAAGAGTTCTTGACAGTGTAACGGTTGGCAAAATTCACTTATGCAACATTAATGACAGGACAAATTTAAAAGAAAACATTTATTATGGACATTATAAAGTATCAAAACACAAGTTACTAACAAAATGTACTAAACTAACAAAGATGTGAGTGTGGGAGGCTTGTGTGGTTTCAGCTTTTGTCCACACGTAGGCCGAGAAGGAAGTCTTTAGTTTCATAAAACGTGTTTCCCAACACCAGGCGTCTCAGACTGTTTCCCGACAGGATCTGATCAGTTTATTCAGTTTTTTATTGTTTCTTTGTTTCCAGAAACAAAAACACAAAAACACAAAGAGTTAATTGGTGTGTGGATGTTTTCAGGAATGTTATTGTCTCGGCTCTGTCTCGGTTCTATAATAACACCTGTTGCTTCACGTGGAGAATGCAAACTATTACAGAATCTGTGCCAGGGAATTCTCTTCAGTGTAACGGTTGGCAAAATTCACTTATGCAACATTAGAGACAGGACAAATTTAAAAGAAAACATTTATTATGGACATAATAAAGTATCAAAACACAAGTTACTAACAAAATGTACTAAACTAACAAAGATGTGAGTGTGTGTGTGTGTGTGTCTGTGTGTGTGTGTGTGTGTGTGTGTGTGTGTGTGTGTGTGTGTGTGTGTGTGTGTCTCTGGTAGTTAACAATGAGAGTCACACCTTCCTGTGGTCTTTTAAGATGGTCTCTAGGATAGCAGCCCCCCCCCCTTCTTCTGGAGTGGGCGAGTGGGTACGAAGGCAGTGATATGCAGTGACTGTGAGAATGCTAATTAGAAAATGGCAGGGTCTGTGTAGAGCTTAACTCACATTAACTTTCATTTAGCTTGTAACTACAATAACACAAATTAAACTTATAAACACCACACAGAATCAAATAAACAGTCTTGCTTAGTTCTAGTCTCATTATTAAGCCCAGTATGTTACCAGTCCTCAGAAAGGAAGAAAGTTGCTGTAGTTCAGTTAGCAGTTCGTCCTTCAGGCTGTGTGAAGTCTTCTGGCTTGTGTGGTCTCTGCTTCCGTGGTTCCGTTGAGCTGTGATGCTCTGGCTTGTTGAATTCCTTACCTGCAGGAAATCGAATCGCTGCAAGGAGATTGGTAGAACTTGAAGGGCTAGGAGGTTTCCTTGAGAAGCAGGACTGGAAGCTCGACCTTTGCCCTCCGGTTGTTGGATAGAGAAGATGCCATGCAGGAGCAGCCAGTCCGCTAGGCGATGCAGGAGAGGAGAGGCTGGAGAGCCTGCTCCTTTGGAGAGTTGAGGAGAAGAGCTGGAGCAGCCCACCGCCCTCCGAGGGATTGGAGAAAGAGAAAGAATTGGGAGAGCCCTCTCCTTATATTGGGCTGATGACCATCAGGTCATGTGGCCAGAGTGACCAATTGGCATCTGATCCTGGTAGCACTTCGCACCTCTATGTGAAGTTGCTGAAACAAAGAGAACATGTTGCACCCTGGGAGGCAGAGTTCTTTAGCTTTCCAAGAACACAGAAAACATGTTGTCCCCTGGGAGGCAGAGTTTGGGAGGCTTGGTCCAGAACATGTGGCCATGTGGTTTTGTCACACCGCGGTGAGGTCACTTGCCCTTCCTCATGTGTCACCGGTCTGATTGTCTCTGATTGTTTCCACCTGTTCCCTTCACCCTCATGTGCTTATAGTCTGCGTCTCCCCTTTGTCTTGTGCCGAACTGTTTTGTTCTTGTTCGTGCACCTAAGCCTTACCCACAGTCATTGTCGTGTTTTTGCCAAAGAGATTTTGCTACGCCACGTAACTTGTTTTCTGTTTCCTCCTTGAGAGTGATTTTTGGTTTGTTAAAGTTTTCTAGTTTAGTTTCGTTTTGTGTTGTTTGTAATCTGTTTTTTCTTCCTCCCTTTTGGAGCGATTTATGTTTAGAGAGTTTTAGTTAGTTTGTTGAGCCTCCTGTTCAGGTGAGCTTTTTCTTTTGTCCCGTTTCATAGTAGTTTGGTTTTCCTCCTTCGGGAGCGCTTTTGATTTCTTGCTCTAGCCTTTTGTTTGTCATCCTTTGGGAGCGATTTATGTTTAAAAGCTTTTTCTTTTTCTAGTGTCTGTTTTGTATTTATTAGGGAGTTTTCTTTTCCCCCAGTTATTCTTGCCAGGTCTTCTCTTAATATATAGATATATTAAGTGAGATTTTCATAGCCTAATAGTTTGTCATTCTTCATAGAGGATCTGAAATTCAATAAAGTGTGCTGGTACGTGATATCCTCTGCTCCTGAGTCCTCATTTCAGTCCAGGCCTGACAGGTTTCAGCTTTTGTCAACACACGTAGGCCGAGAAGGAAGTCTTTAGTTCCATAAAACGTGTTTCCCAACACCAGGCGTCTCAGACTGTTTCCCGACAGGATCTGATCAGTTTATTCTGACAAAAAAAACAAAAACACAAAAACACAAAGAGTTAATTGGCGTGTGGATGTTTTCAGGAATGTTATTGTCTCGGCTCTGTCTTGGTTCTATAATAACACCTGTTGCTCCTTCTGCAGCGTCAGGTCGACGCCCACAGGCTGCATCAGGTGAGTCATCCGTCAGAGAAACCGTCAGATCGGACTCTGAGTGTCTGTGTTTCCTGTGCAGAGACAACTCGTGTAGCCGTGTACAAGTACTGCACCAAACACAGCAGACTAAAGTAGAGTCGAAGCTTTCCTCTGTCTGAGCAGCGACTTCCTGTCTCCACCAGGAGGCAACGTCTGGGCTCAATCCATTGTCTCAATGTGATGCTCACAAGGGGAACCTGTTTGTGTGACCTACTTTCTGATGTCACATGTTTGATTCCGCATATTTACGTGACGACTGAAAGATGTTTCAGAATAAAGGTCATTTTTTTCGGTGTCATTCTTGACGGTAACCGAACATCGATCAGGCAAAAAAGAAAGACAGGATTAATCAACCACTGAAATTAGATTTGTCTCATAGATCTTAACAAAGTGCAACATCCTCTGTTCTTAACCGTCAACAAGAGTGAAACTACCAAGAATAAACCTTATTAACAGGAAGTACACGTGAGGGCCCCCTGCAGGACGGGCCGACGTGCAACAGATGTCACGTAAGAGTATGAAAACGTTATATCTAATAAGATATGTGTTGAGCATGAATCCGTGCTGTGGAGATACGAGTCTGGTCCAAACAGAAAGAAAGAAAACAGATGTGGATGTTCTTATTAGTGAAGAACTCCCTCCTCTGTGGAACAGTCATGACCGATCACACGTTTACTCAGGATTCATTCAGGCATCGTTAATTAATATCAAATCAATGAATCAATCCAACATGTCTCTGTGTGAAAGTGAAGTATCATAAACATTTGGATCAAAAGGAGTCTTTAATGTTTGGACTATAATAACAGTTATGTTTTATAGTTGTCACTGATTCTGTCAATAACTCACTGCTCCTGTGTCTCTATCATTCATCACTGTGTGTGTGTGTGTGTGTGTGTGTGTGTGTGTGTGTGTGTGTGTGTGTGTGTGTGTGTGTGTGTGTGTGTGTGTATGTCAGAGGAAGAGAGGGAGATTTTCGATCATCCTGCGATGATCAGTGTTGACAAATTGAGTTTTAAACTGTCAATTAGAAAAGATTTGCTAATTACTAATTATCATCATCCCTGCGGCTGCTGAGACATTGGGGGTGTGGTCAGTGCGGCTCGGCCCAGGTTATTTTTACGGAACCTTATACAACATAATTATCCCCTCGGGTCATAAATTACTGGGTATTTAATCTTTTCTCTTTTATGTGTTGGCTTCCTGTTTTCTAGGTATCGGCCAAAACCACTTGATTAAACATTCATGCTGACTTTCTGTTGTCAGGAGTCGATGGCGTAAAGCTGAGCAGACGGGCCGAGGCGTTGAGATGAGTTTTTATTTTACTGCCGACTCTGAGGTTGTTAAACACACTGAAGTGTTGAAGGACACACAGAGACGCTGCTCACGTTCATCACATGCAAACTTTTCACATGTCATTGAGCTGAAGCTTTTATCCAAAGCGACTCACAATAAGTTCATCAACCACGAGGCAACAAACACAGGACAAGAATCAAGAAAGAACAATTGGCTTTAAGAAAACCAAACTGCAAAGTGCTAAACTTTAGTTTCACCTCCAGATTTCACCTGGAGGACGACGTGTTTGTTTTACAAGAGGTCAATCCAGGCTCACCTTCATTTTGGCCACAGGTTCATCGGTGTCTGGACCACATCTGTGTCCTCTCTGCATCTCTCTTCCCTGTCTCTATCAACCAATGCCTTGATAGAGAGTTGATGTGTTTTCTGATTTGTTTCTGATTAGTTGTGTTTTGCCTCCTCTGGGCCACCGTACTCAGCCTTCATACAACAACACAAGTTTCTCTCTTCGTAGATCGGAGGTTTTTCTTTTCATGTCTCCTAGTCCGTCCTTCAGCTCACAGTGGACCAGGGACGTTCACTCTCTCACTCCACTGAGCTCCGTCCTGAAACTTCTGCCGTAACGTTTATTTGTTTGTTTGTTGTGGAGCAGCCGAGCGTTGTTCATCTCAAAGTCAAACGGCTGAAAGTCAAAGTGAAGCAGCTTCACTTTGTGGAGGAGACGAGCCGAACACAAGCCTGTGAAGAACCAGGGCAAACTACATTCATTCATTAAGCTGAATTATTAAAACACTGCGGTGACAGATCCTGTTTGTGGATGTGTTGTTGAGTCTGATCTGCAGGGAGGCATCTCCTGAGTGGAGGAGATTCACACAGATGATATTATATCAAATCACATATTAACAACACATGACACAAGATGCACTACAGCAAATGAAGTTTCTGGACTCAGCTCTGGAATAATAATCACTAATCAAACGAGCTCGTTACTGAAGATGGAAACACCTGAACGGATGTTTACTCCCGACGCTGAGCTTCAGGCGCAGCTACAAACACGTCAGATCATTCTCTCATGGAATCTCATTTCAGATTCCACGCTGTGATTGACATGTCTCCTGAAGATGTGGTTTTCTCCATGTGCGTCGAACACGCCTCTTTTTATTATGCAACCGGAGCAACGCTGCAGCCACGTGCTCGAGGCTAACAGAGGAAACGTGTCTTCTTCACCAACAATAAACAAGTTGTGTGTCACCGAGAGCAAACATTTTATACAATGTTCATCTGTAAAGATTTTCCACTGGAATCATTCGTTCATCAAGATCTGATGTGTGATTTAAGTCCCTCAAGCTTCTGTTAAAAAGCAGAAGTTCCTGAGACCTGTATTCTGTGCACTGGCCAGCAGGGGGTGACTTCACTGAAGTCTGGTGTCAGAAAAACAAGCTGGTTCCGAACAGAATGTCAAACTGAGGCTTCAGACCAGCGGCTCACAAACCAGCAGCGACATGACAGCAACATGACAGGGTAGGTTGACCCGTGGTCACATGCTCGGTGGTTTCTCCCGTTTGCACAGCGATCTCAGAGAGGACACGCCTCCTCATGATGCGTCCCCTGACCCCTGACCCCGGACCCCTGACCCCGGACCCTCCAAACTAAAAGCCAGGAGCCAGGAGTGAATGCTGACACACACCTGGGCTCAATCAGCCTGTTAACTGCTCAGATGCTCCCCCCTTGATTTGCCAAATTGTTCCTGGGTCCTAGTGCCCCCCCTCCTACCTACATTAACAACACATGTCAGAGTTCACAGATTCTAACTGTGAATTTATTAAGAAGAGTCAAAACATAAAGAAACAAACCTTCTGTCACTTCCAGGTTCAATACAACTTCCTGTGTCACTTTGAAAAGATTCCAGACAGTCCTCAGGCTGTTTCTTTGTTCCATGGTGTCTTTTTTTATTATATATAAACTTTATTAATTTACAAATTAGCAACATAACGTTCAACTAAACTAACAGTAAAAACAAACAGAAATAAACAACAACATCAGGGCTTATAAACAAAGCTTCACGTGAACTGATCAGATATGATTGTGGAACATTTTGAATGTTTAGTGGTTCATGTTGTTACCTCACAGAGAAAAGGTCACATGTTCTTATTCCATTTAGGTGGCAGCCATGTTTTTATTCATGTTACATCATCATGTTTTAATGTTAAAATGAATTAAAAGGTGGTTTCACTGTGACGGGTGTAAGTCTCCAGCCTCTGAATCAGAGACTTAACGCTGCTGGTCTCGTTTTATTTTGAAAACTCTGGGGTTGTGTTTTACTTTGGACAAAACAGAAACTGAAAAACAAAATGAAAATGTGTCAGTTTAGACAAATGGAAAAAAACTGGACAAAGGAATTAATCCAGAAACAATGAACAGGGTTCAGAGAGACGAAAGGAGAGAGATGATGAGTGGAAGAAAAACTAAAGAAAGGAAAGGAGGTGAAGATGAAGGAGGAGGAACAGAGGAAGGAGAGATAATCTGGACGTGGATGGACAGTGATTGATGAGAATGAACTTGAAGAAGGACGTGATGAGACAGACAGAAGGACGAAGAGGGAAGAGAGAAAGGAGGTAAAGAAAAGGAGGGATGAGAAATAGAGGAGAGGAAACAGGAGGATGGATGAAGAGACAAACCTTCAGGGATGAAAAGGAAACTGCAGCATCTTCCTAAATGTTCAAGTTCCAATTGGTTTTTCTGGAGAATTCTCCACAGAGATGAGGATTATGAGCATGAAGCAAATGACTCTAATGCAGCGGCTGTACAGTAACTACAGTAACAACACAAACACACAATGTGATGGACATGGTTCGATGGCTTCTGATGGAAGTGGCACAGTCAAGGTCATTTCTCCAACACCTGTTTCATTTAGCAGCTCAGCTGATGTGCTCAGTGTTGTTGATGTGCTGCAGAAAGACATCAAGCTCTGACTTCTTTCACGACTCGTACTGATCCGAGCGTCGGAATCGAACACTGATCCAGAGACACGAGAGGAGACGACCCACTCAAACAATCCTGATCCAGAAAGTCTGTCAAGACGGAAGTCGTACAACAAATATCCTGCCCCTCTCCGCAGGAAGCCGGACATCTGCTTTACTACGACTGTAAACAAGATCAAAGACTGTTAATATAGATCAAAGGCTGTTACTAAAGATCAAAGACTGTAAACAAAGATCAAAGACTGTTAATAAAGATCAAAGACTGTAAATAAAGATCAAAGACTGTAAATAAGATCAAAGACTGTAAACAAAATCAAAGTCTGTAAATAAAGATCAAAGACTGTAAACAAGATCAAAGACTGTTAATAAAGATCAAAGACTGTTAATGAACCAGACCAAACACTTCTTCCTAAAATTGAACTAAAATAGAAGATTTCAATCTTTCTTTACTTGTTTGAGTTGAAAAACCATAAAATCTATCACGTTAACACATTGATTTGGTTGTTTCTTGTCACTTCTCGTCTTGTCTCTCTGTCTCTCTGTCTCTCTGTCTCTCTGTCTCTCTGTCTCTCTGTCTCTCTGTCTCTTTGTCTCTCTGTCTCTTTGTCTCTCTGTCTCTGTCTCTTTGTCTCTCTGTCTCTCTGTCTCTCTGTCTCTCTGTCTCTCTGTCTCTCTGTCTCTCTGTCTCTGTCTCTTTGTCTCTCTGTCTCTCTGTCTCTCTGTCTCTCTGTCTCTCTGTCTCTGTCTCTTTGTCTCTCTTCCTTTCGAAAACAGCTGACCTCAGTTAACGTTTAAACTCCGACAGAAAACAAATTATATTAATCATTATGACCAGTAACCATGGCAACCAGATAAAGCGCTTTATCCATGTTCTCCATTCAAACAGAAAGACTACTACCCCCCCAAATGATGACACTCCCATGTCAGAAGCCATCTACAAACCAATCAGAGTCAAGTACAGGTAGACTCCGCCCACGTAGATGATGATGACAGGACGTACGTTTGTCAGACTAACTTCTTTAGTCCCTGAATTACAAAGTGAAACTAGAACTAACAGATCAAAGGAAACATGGAACGAACATGAAGCTTCAGACTCAGATCAGAAAACATCGTCACATTAAACATCAGGAAAAATCCCGTGGACCACCAGAGGGCGATAGAGAGACATGAACAGTGACGACTTCTCACTGAGGGACTCTCTCTCCCTCTCTCGCTCGCTCTCTCCTGTTCAGGAAAGATAATTAAAAACTCATTCAAATGAGCCAAAGATGGAAATGTAGTGGCGAACAGAACAAACACACACACACACACACACACAGACAAACACACACACACACACACACACACACACACACACACACACACACACACACACACACAAAGGACGGACAGGGGCTCAGATCCCAGCAGACACTGATGTAATCATTGACCTTTGGTTGTGTCCACATTTACAATAACACACAGAATCCTGCTGAATGAAAGACACCGGGGGGGGGGGGGGGGGGGGGGTGAACAGAGGATAAATGAAAGAAGAAAGAGCGACATGTGAAATAATGATAATGATTAATTCAGCTGCTGCTTTGCCTTCGCCTCTCCCGAGGTTAAACTCAATACACAAGTTATTCTTTATTTTCTTCACCTTCACGCCTGAAAGAATCGAACTCCGTCGTGAAAGTCAAATCAATAACGTGGAGGAGAGAGAGAGAGAGAGAGAGAGAGAGAGAGAGAGAGAGAGAGAGAGAGAGAGAGAGAGAGAGAGAGAGAGAGATGTGAAGTGTGGGAGACGTTCTGCATCGAGGGTTAAAGGTCACCAGGTGAAAAGAGGACGAAGGAGACTTTCAATCGTTGTTATAAAGTTTGGTTTTTATTGAATGAATCGGCTTCAAGTAAAAACCACAAAATACAAAATCCTGAAAATGTATTTATTAAAGGTCATTTAAAACGCAGGATTATGATTTTTATCATGAGACATTTATTATACATTATGTTAATGTTTCACGTGTTCCTCACATGTTCCTCACATGTTCCTCACATGTTCCTCACATGTTCCTCACATGTTCTCTCTGTGAGAACAAATGTGTGACTCAGTGTCTCTGGACATGTTCTGGATCTTCTCCTGCAGCCTCCTGGTAACATGTGTGTAACATGTGTGAGTCCATGTGAGGAACCAGCAGGACGATGTGTGGAAGCTTCCCAGTGAGCGAGTGGACGTGTGGACCAGGTTTCTAACACGTGATGTGAAACCTGAAGAACACAAAGATCTCAGGATGAAGAAGAGGAGCCGGACACGTAGAAGACGAAGACGTCCACTTGGAAACACGAGGAGATTCCAGATCTTCTGGTGATGAGGCCGACTCCGTGTGGAGGAGCTGGAAACAACAACACTGACACAAGTCCAACAGATGCTGATGGAACTGAACACAACAACACAACAACACATCAACACAACAACAGGATTCACAACATGAGAAGAACCAGTCTGTAACGGAGATGAAGGAGCAGATGAACTGATGGTAGAAGACGTGAGGAGACATGTTGTGTTGGTCAGCGGAGAATCTCCTGCTGCCTTGTGACTGAGTGAAAGACAAACTCTGGAGAAAGTCCAGCTCCAGATCTGTGGACGTCCTGTCTCGATGTCTCACCTCAGCTCCAGAGCTGCAGCGAGTCCTCATGTGACCTCGGTGCATGTGGGGCCTTCAGAGAAGAAGACGAGTGTTTGAATCTCTCCACGGCTCCGAGACACTCAGAGAAACAGTAGTTCTTCATCTGTTACTCACCGCTGACATCACAGTAACTCCTCCTCCTCCTCCTCCTCCTCCTCCTCCTCCTCCTCCTCCTCCTCCTCCTCCTCCTCCTCCTCCACCGTTTGTCTTCTCTTCTAAGGAGCTGCTCCTCGACTGCTCCTGACTTGTCAGCGGTGATTTACCGCACCATTACAGCAGCCGGGTATCAAACACCGGGCTGATAACAAATGCATGGAAAACACAAATGGTCAGGTGTTAGCAGTGGTGGCGCCGGGTGCTTCTCCGGGTGAGAAGTCAGACGCACTTCCTCAGATCATTTCTCTTCTCCTCTGACGACGCCACCAATCTCTTTCTCCCTCTCTCTCCATCTCTCTCGATGCCATCTCTCTTTCCCGTTTCAATCCTTCACACTTCCTCTCGTCCTTTTACGCTCCGCTGTCTCTCTCTCCAAAAGCAAAGTGCATTCTTCATTGTATGATTAAGAGGAGGCAGCGGTTCAAAATAGACCCGGACGTCACCGGCGAACCACAGAGGTGATACGTTCTCCTCCGGGAGGGAGAATGAAACCCCGGAGCATCTTCTTCAGTGTCGCTGCACAAAGGCTCGGTGAAACTGAGACGTGAGAGGAACCTGAACGCTGGAGATTCACCTGAAAGGAATCGTCTGGAAACAAGGCCGGAGGGTTTCTCTCGGGTTCATAGTTTGTTCATGAAGAAGCAGAAATGCTCCTGTGACCATGGAGGGGGGGGGGTGACCCTGAGGAGGTGGAGACCAGGTCGTTTCACTTTCTCTCTGTTTACATCATTTAATGCTCAAAAGAAAACCTGAAGGAAAACACGTCACAAGTAGAATTTGTATTAAAAGGTCACACAACTTGTAACTATATATATATATATATATATATGTATCTAATTTAATGTTAAAGTCAAAGTAATCAACAGAAATATTAAACTTCACTTAAGATTTAAAACATAAAGACACAATGTTTAAATCTCAACTCCATTAATTCATCACCTGACTCAAACCACCAGTTTGTCTCTGAGACAGGAAACCAGACTCTCCAGGTCACGACCTTTACAAACCTTCATGAACATGGACCATGAAATGTTAATTTCGTCTCCTTGGTTTCACACTTCTGCACATTTACAACAGAGAAAGTTTGATTTAGGGTCTGAGCTGAAGATGATGGTGGGAGTGTGATGAAGAGGAGGGTCACCCTGAGGTCACAGAGTCTCACAGCTGGAAACAGCAGGTCACGGTTTTTATCTAAACTCCTGCTGAACGTCTGTGGAGTTCACTGCACGAGTTTCATTTAATATGAGTGAGAATCCGCTGCTCATTGACCGACGTGTTTAAACGGAGCAGGAAGTGGAGGCCGGCGCAGGAAGTGGAGGCTGGAGCAGGAAGTGGAGGCCGGAGCAGGAAGCGGAGGCCGGCGCAGGAAGCGGAGGCCGGAGCAGGAAGCGGAGGCCGGCGCAGGAAGCTGAGGCCGGAGCAGGAAGCTGAGGCCGGAGCAGGAAGCTGAGGCCGGAGCAGGAAGCTGAGGCCGGAGCAGGAAGTGGAGGCCGGCGCAGGAAGCTGAGGCCGGAGCAGGAAGCGGAGGCCGGAGCAGGAAGCTGAGGCCGGTGCAGGAAGTGGAGGCCGGTGCAGGAAGTGGAGGCCGGAGCAGGAAGTGGAGGCTGGAGCAGGAAGCGGCGGCGCCCAGGCCTCAGATGGATGGCCCAGGAGATGGGACTGACGAGCTGGACTCAGCGAGGTGAAGACAATCAGTGTTTCCAACCTGCAGCTCAGAGCTCGCTGCTCTTCACACAGCGTCTGCTCCTTCACGCTGTTTCCACAATCATTGTTTCTGCTGCTTCGACACAAACATCATCTCACTCCCGACACAGCAAAGTTTCAATCAACAGGTCGAGTCCCAGGGTCAGAGAAGGTAAAGAGATCCCTCAGCTCCGGCTCTGGATGATTCCTCACCCAGACGGGAACAAGATGGACGACACGGCTCCTCCTCCTCCAGACGTCCTTCATTATATTACATTATATATTCTATAGTCTTCAAACTGAGCTCATCAGCAAACAAGCAAAACCACTCGGATCGGTATTCAGACCTTTTAGTTCAAAACATGTTGAGTGATCATCTTTAAATGTAGAAATAAACGTGTTGGCCGTGAGCACAATGCATGATGGGACGTATTGCTCGGTTCAGTCCACAACTTTTAACAATGCATTGTGGGAAACAGTGAGGCACTGAGAGACTTCCAGTACAGTTGAACATTAAAAACTCTGTCTTTGCTGGTTTGTCCTTTTTTTTTTAAGATCTTGTATCCTGCTGAAACCGACAGATGGAAACACACTGACCAGGAAGACAGGAAGGAAGGATGAATATAAGAGAGAAGGAAGAAAGGAAGGAAGGAAGGAAGGAAGGAAGGAAGGAAGGAAGGAAGGAAGGAAGGAAGGAAGGAAGGAAGGAAGGAAGGAAGGAAGGAAGGAAAGAAGGAAGGAAGGAAGGAAGGAAGGAAGGAAGGAAGGAAGGAAGGAAGGAAGGAAGGAAGGAAGGAAGGAAGGAAGGAAGGAAGGAAGGAAGGAAGGAAGGAAGGAAGGAAGGAAGGAAAACAGCTGACATCAGAAGTGTGTGTCTCCAGAGATAAAATAGAAAAAGACACTGGATGTTGCTTATTGGATTGTGGTTGTTTTTCCCATTCCTCCGTTCATCCCCCTCTCTCTAGCTCTCTCTCTCTCTCTCTCTCTCTCTCTCTCTCTCTATCTAGCTCTCTCTCTCTCTCTCTCTCTCTCTCGCTCACAGACCATCTGGGGAAGGGGGGATTGTTTTGACGCTGCCAGCTTCCTACACTGACTGATCTGGGGGATTTGGAAAGCTTCAAACACAATGAACAGAACAGATGAATGTCTGCCACTGTACTGGATATCAGAGGGGGGGGGGGAGTGGAGACACTGAGGAGGAGCAGGTGGAGGAGCAGGAGGAGCAGGAGGAGCAGGAGGAGGAGGAGGAGGAGGAGGATCTCACTAACAGAATCATTTATGACCTTTATCATATCACACCCGGCTGTGTTATAAATGTGATGTTTTCCGTTTTGTGGAATTAAAAATTATGACGGAAGAAGTTTGTCTTTATTTGTCAGTTATTTGTTTATTTATTATCATAATCTGCTGTGATTCATTGAGTGAGAGGTGGAGCAGATCAGAGATTCACCAGGTGGGAAATACTTGTGTGAGTGAGTTAGAGTCAAAGTACTTTTCAGTCACAGATCATTGTGATCAGTCCTGATCCGTGAGAGTGTGTTTCTTCAGGACACTGATGTGACGTCTTTATCTTCAGGATTATGAAACAGCTGCTGTCAGATCACTTCTCACCCCCCCACCCCATTCATGTGGAGCAGCAGCTGATTCGTGTTGTTCTGAACTGATTGGTCCTGGATCTGTTTCTCAGCCGCGGAGGAGGAACTGCTGATTCCTGCTGCAGACTGATCGAGACACTGAGCTGAAACCAGCTGAAACCAGAGCTGCTCACCTGGGGGGGGGGGGCGAGCATCCATCATCTCCTGGATGTGTTCAGAGGAGGAGAGGCCTCAAAGCCAGTGTGTGGTGGAGCCTGGTACATGGAGCAAGTCTGCCCCCTGCTGGCGGTTACAGAGACACTTTACATGATGATAAACACATGTAATAACACATTAGTAGATGTGGAGTTCTGTGATACTCTCGTTTCTAGATTACACCAAACTGCAGCAGCTCACATGACAAACTGCACAACACACAGTGAAGCATGAGGAGATGTTCAATACATCCTCTGTCCAGAGCTTTGGAAAAGTGCTCATAACTAACTTTGCTTTAAGTACATTTCATTCTTTTATCTTTTGCTGTCTTTATAATTTCAGTTTAAAGCCTCAGTTGTTCTGTTTTATGTAAAAACAAATCTCTGCTGCGTTTTATGCTTTGCCAGGTGCAAAATAAATTAAATTATATAGAGTTTAAGAATCAAATTGTAATATTTGATAATATCATAGTTATATTATAGATACAGTATATTGTATTATACCATATGTCTTTAAAATGTGAGGGTTTTTCATTATTAAACAGATTTAACTAATTATAATGAACGAATGAAAAGTTCATCTAATGTTGTACAGTTGTGTTACTGTAGAATACACACAGGTTTGTTTCAGACAATCTAATTTAATGTAAATTCTGAATATACAAAACACATTTCATTCGTATTAGAAAGTTTAGTTCAGGACAAAACTGAGTATTTATGAAGATGTGAAATATTAAGTGTTTTTATAGTAATCAGATTACACGTTAAACTGCCCCCCCCTCTCTGTGTATATAAATCTGTTTAAATATCCATTCATATTCATCAGTTTGTATTAATCTGTTACAGAATAAAGAATAAAGCAGAAGATTTTCTTCACTGAGACAAACAGGAAGTTCTTAGTTCGCACTCCGGAGCTCAAGGTGGCGCTGTCGAGTCCCCGCCCACAGGAGGCTGTGGGCCCGTTAAGACTTCCGGTGTTGCCTAGGTAACATTAGCATTAGCATTAGCATGTGAGCCTCTCCGGATTCTTCGGCCGCTCTCCTCCTGTTCTCCCGGACTTCCACCGGGTCTCCTCCGGGACTCACTCAGGTCAGAACCGGACCGACACTCGCTCCCGTCCCGGTTCATCCGGTTTCATGTCACCGGTAACCGGGGACCTGCCCGTTAGCTGCCGTGCTAACTGCACTGCTAGCTCTGAACGCTGACGTCACGGAAGAATCTGCTCCGTTAACATGATAACATGATGATAACACGATGATAACATGATGATAACACGATGCTAGCATGATGCTTACATGATGATAACATGATGATAACATGATGATAACATGATGATAACATAATGCTTACATGATCATAACAAGATGATAACATGACTTTAAACATGATCATAACAAGATGATAACATGATCATAACATGATCATAACAAGATGATATCATGATGCTAACATGACTCTTCCACGATGCTAACATGATGATAACACGATGCTAACATGATGATAACACGATCATAACATGACTCTTCCATAATGCTAACATCATGATATCATGATGCTAACAAGACGCTAACCTGATGATAACATGATGCTTACATGATCATAACAGGATGATATCAAGATGATAACATGACTTTAAACATGATGATAACATGATGATAACATGATAACATGATGCTTATATGATGATAACATGATGATAACACGATGATAACATGATGCTTATATGATGATAACATGATGATAACATGATGATAACATGATAACATGATGCTTATATGATGATAACATGATGATAACACGATGATAACATGATGCTTACATGATGATAACACGATGATAACATGATAACATGATGCTTATATGATGATAACATGATGATAACACGATGATAACATGATGCTTACATGATGATAACATGATGATAACACTATGATAACATGATAACATGATGCTTATATGATGATAACATGATGATAACACGATGATAACATGATAACATGATAACATGATAACATGATGCTTATATGATGATAACATGATGATAACACGATGATAACATGATAACATGATGCTTACATGATGATAACATGATGATAACACGATGATTACATGATAACATGATGCTTACATGATGATAACATGATGATAACATGATGATAACATGATGATAACATGATCAATCAATTGAATCCGTTAACAATGAGCTCAGTAAAACAACTATTTTAAACGACTCCTCTGCTTCCTGTCTAATCCTCTTTCATTTGAATTGTACAACATGGTAACCATGACGATGTCATCAGCAATCAAAGAGTAGAAATACTGTAACTGAGCGTTGTGCTCATCTGACTGTGTCACACATTAAACTCTGGGGGATCGGATCTAAAACCATAACCTACTAAATGAGACGTCTCATGTCCGAGCAAACACTCAGAGACAGAGAAGCAGAGAGACTCTTACAGTAGACACCTACAGTAGCACCTGAATGAGCAGCTGTGTTCACTGAGTTGTGCAACTCTTCGTCTGTTTGCAGAAGATGAGCGGCAGCACCCCCGAGGTCGTGACCTTTACCATCAAGCCTGCGGTCCACCTGCAGATCGGAGACACCAAAGCAGACGCAGCTCGCTCTGGGATCTGTGTGGTGGACGTGTCGCTGCCGTTTGGAAAGCCTGTCAGTGTGAGTAGTGTGTGGTCAGCAGGTGTGTGTTCACACTGTGTGTGAGGTGACACAAACACACAACTCACGTTCCCGCGTGAACAGCAGAGATCTGTGACCATAGATTTATATATAAAGACTGGATGTCTCGTTCGACGGAGACGAACGTCCGCACATGGCGGCCATCTTGCTAGGGGGCAGCTCCCTCACCCATAACATTGTGTTGGTAGTGGTAAATAACCATAACTTGCTCAATTTTCAACCGATTTTTAAACAGTTTGGTTTGTTATAAACGTCCGAGATGTAGATATGACACTGCTTACTTATGAATAATTATGTTATTTTCTAAAAAAAAATAATAATTTATGCAGTGTCATATCTACATCTCTGACGTTTATAACAAACCAGATCGTTTAAAAATCGGTTGAAAATTGAGAAAGTTATGGTTATTTACCACAAACAACTCAATGTTATGTGTGAGAGAGCTGCCCCCTAGCAAGATGGCCGCCATGTGCGGACGTCCGGCTCCGTCGAACGAGACATCTAGTCTTTATATATAAATCTATGAGTGTGACGGTCAACATGCAGTTCATGCTCAGTGGCAGCTAGCAGCTAGTTAGCATGGCTAGCATTGTTAGCACAGCCATAGCCTGCTGTGTGTAGCCCATAGACTGGACCCAAGAGTGAAGCCAGAACCTCTCAAGCCCCCCCTGGTGGCCGGCTGAGGGAAAGGTCATAACCCCCTCCTCCTCCATGTTAGCAGGTGGGACATGGACCAAACTAAAAAAATCAAAGTAGAGGTTAAATAAAAGTTCATGTGGAGGGACTCACATGCACTAAGGTCAACCAGCGTCTCAGATCCCACAGAGACAGAGACATGGTAAATCGTCTGTATTCATATCGATCTTTTCTAGTCGTGTTGACACTCAAAGCTCGTTACAGTCCATTCACACACACACACACACACACACACACGTTCATACAGTGCATCACTGGGCAGCATCCTCCACTCAGGACCACATCAGAGAGGAGTTGTTGCTGCAGCATTAATGTATAAAGTCTCTGGAACATAACCTTCACACATCAAGCGACATCCCAGGCCTGAGAGACACTTCAAACACTTTTGGCTTTGACCTACTTCTTGCACTGAGACTTAATTAAAATCAGTTTTAATGCAGAGTGACTGATTCCTCATTAGCAGAAAACTTCAAGCTTCAAAGACGT
Organism: Limanda limanda; assembly: GCF_963576545.1. NCBI lineage: Eukaryota > Metazoa > Chordata > Actinopteri > Pleuronectiformes > Pleuronectidae > Limanda > Limanda limanda. The sequence continues at coordinate 32,067,001 of NC_083639.1, forward strand.
CGGCCTGCAGCCAGTTTATCCATGAAGGAATTATCTCCACCAGACTTTTCATGTGAAGAGCGAGATTCAGCAAACTCACTGTTCCTCCAACAATAAGTTCAGACTCAGTGTGGACTGGAGGCAGCTCTCCTCTGGGCGCCACTTTCATTTATTGTGAAAGTCTTTATCTGTGAGCTCCAGCTCATCCAGCTGGTCAATACAGATCCTCTTTATTTACCTCTTCATTTTGGAATGATGCTAAAATCAGAATCAGAATCAGAAAGGATTCATTGCCAAGTAGGTTACACCTACCTGGAATTTTCTTTGGTAAATAGGTGCATACATTTAACATAAAGCATAAAAACACAATAAGTACTTCACATAGAAATAACTGTATATAAAACAAAACAAAAATATATACAAGATATAAAAAGTTAAATAAAGAGTAAAATGCAAAACATATATATACAAGATATAAAAAGTTAAATAAAAAGTAAAATGCAAAACAGGAGAGAAATGTGGATGTGCGATATGCAATATAGTGTTATGTGTGTTAATGTAACACAGAATTGAGGCGTGGGTGGGGGAAATTAGAATGAATTCCCTGCTCGTGTGAATTCGATCATGTGATCAGATCATGTGATCAGATCATGTCTCAAGGGGCTTCATCCACGTCTGGACATGAAACTGCTCGTACCTCGTGTTTCATTTTCAATCCACGGTCACTTCCTGTCTTTCAGATTGAGGAAATCTCCTTTAAGAACTACTACACAGCCTCTGTGAGTGTGCGCCTGTTGAGGAGGGGCCCCGGGCAGGAGGCCCCAGCCAAGTGGTGCACGGCTCTGAGAGACTTGTCCCTGATGAGCAACCCCCACACCGAGGGGGGGTCCCAGGACTTCTACTCCATCCATAGGACTCAGGTGGGCTGCAGCACAACTCAGATGTTTCTTCTTCTGAAGTGTTTCAACATTCTTAACATCTGAATAACTCCATTATTGAGTCTGTGATCTTAGAACAGGTGAAGTTAATAGTTCAGTTAATTTTCAGATGAATAAAAGTCATTAAATTAAGTGGAATTATCGAAGGTTTTGGAGAAAGTGGTGAAATTGATGTCAGTTGTAATAAAATTGAAATAATTAATAATCGGACAGAAATTCTTTATAATAAAACTTAGTACATGGGTGGATGACATGACGCATGATTTTTCTGTAATTAAGTGTGAATGTTTATTTAGATGCATTTAACCACTTAAACAACACATGGATGTGATGCATTTTATGGTACTTTGTTTTAAACTTATGATTTTGTATGAAATATCTGTTATGTTTTGATTATATTTTAAGGTGAATACGCAAAATGTCCTGCGGTGTGACCGTAACATAGGTGAAGCATTAAACTTACATATTAACAAAATAAACCAGAATTATCTGGAGCAGGTAATAACTGCCTTGGCATTATATTGTATATAATGACTTTATTAATATTAGGTTTTAATATGCACAGAACTAGTATATTAGTATTTACAGCAAAATAACTTTCGTAACACAAATGCTGTCCTGTGGCGTGACGTGGAAAATGACTCGCCACAGGACTCAAAATGATGAAAGTGTCCTGTGGTGTCACACCACAATGAAATTATACCAAAAATCCACAGAACACTAGCAGTTTAAAAAAATTCAGCATTTGAACATTATAATTTCATACAACTGTAATCCTTATTAGAACTTTATTAAAAAAATACTGTTTCACCCTTATTTGTCAACAACCCACTATGTTGATTTGTGCAGCTGTTAGTGAAAGTGAAGCTGCATCGATGCTGCTTCACTTCCACTCCTTCCACACGTCTTCTCACTTTATCTGTTTGATTTATTGTTTATCATCCTCTGAGCAGATGAGGGAGGAGCCTGATCATGTGGTGTCCGTGCGGCTGATCCTGAGACAGCCGTCCTCCGCCTGGTTGACCTTCAGCCTGGAAGACATCACAATCCTCCCCCACACGGAGCCGGTCAGCTTTCATTTCAGGGTTTTTTACATTAACAACAGGAAACAAACATTAATCACTGACTCAATGAGGCAGAATAATTGATCTCATGATGTTTAAATGCCACGGACAGAAAAGCTTCAGTACAATATTCAGGAGTCAGTTTGATTTGTGGTGTAATTATGATTCTGGCTCCTGTTGTATTTTTACCACTTGAAACCAACTCAGTGATTCTTCATTCAAAGACACGTCAGGTCCCACAGGACGTTTGATCTTCTGTGTGGAAACGTCTCTGTGCAGGAGCTCTGGAGATTTAGAAAAGAAAAACCTTTTGAATTATTGTGATGGATTCAAGTTATTCTTTGTCAAACACTGAAATTAATTCTGGTGAAAACCTTGCTGGTGTTGTACTGATGCGACCAGCAGGTGGAGCCAAAGCAAAGACTTTTCAACTCCCACAGACATCACATTTTAACAAACAGTTTGAAATCAGGGTGATTGATGAAATGATTCCACAGTCCTTTCAGCTGTGGACTCAGTGTCTGTCTGTCCCTCCAGGATCCAGAGAAGGAGGTTTCTGATTGGCTGTCCGACCTGACGCTGGGCGACCAGCACCCCGACCTGGAGGTAGACATTTTGTTTGAGACAAGGTTATCGCTGAGTGTTCTGGAGAAGAGAGTCGAGAGACTAAACACGTTGTCTTCCTCTGACCAACGTCTGTCTCCCTGTGTGTCCTCCTGTCTGTCTCCCTGTGTGTCCTCCTGTCTGTCTCACTGTGTGTCCTCCTGTCCATCTCCCTGTCTGTCTCCCTGTGTGTCCTCCTGTCCGTCTCACTGTGTGTCCTCCTGTCTGTCTCCCTGTCTGTCCTCCTGTCTGTCTCCCTGTCTGTCTCCCTGTGTGTCCTCCTGTCTGTCTCTCTGTGTGTCCTCCTGTCTGTCTCCCTGTCTGTCTCCCTGTGTGTCCTCCTGTCTGTCTCTCTGTGTGTCCTCCTGTCTGTCTCCCTGTGTGTCCTCCTGTCTGTCTCTCTGTGTGTCCTCCTGTCTGTCTCCCTGTGTGTCCTCCTGTCTGTCTCCCTGTCTGTCCTCCTGTCTGTCTCTCTGTGTGTCCTCCTCTCTGTCCTCCTGTCTGTCTCCCTGTCTGTCCTCCTGTCTGTCTCCCTGTCTGTCTCTCTGTATGTCCTCCTGTCTGTCTCCCTGTGTGTCCTCCTGTGTGTCCTCCTGTATGTCCTCCTGTCTGTCTCCCTGTCTGTCCTCCTGTGTGTCCTCATGTCTGTCCTCCTGTCTGTCTCCCTGTCTGTCCTCCTGTGTGTCCTCATGTCTGTCCTCCTGTCTGTCCTCCTGTCTGTCTTCCTGTGTGTCCTCCTGTCTGTCTCCCTGTGTGTCCTCCTGTCTGTCCTCCTGTCTGTCTCTCAGGGCCTCCCCGACCCTCAGAGCGTCTCGTCCAGCATCCAGCAGATGTGGGCGTTGACTGAGGTGATGCAGACCAATCAGACGACGGCGTGCATCGGACGATTCGATGTAAGAACATTAACACAAAGCGCTACGTTAGCATCGTTAGCTCGGCCTTGATCGTGTCCATCACAGAAACAAGTGATTTATTACTTAAAGAGCAAAGTGCGTGACCGGTGCAGAACCTGATTGGTTGAGATTGACGGGAGCGCTGCTGGCTGTGTCGAGATGAGGGAGGAGCTTCACGTGGTCGCATCACTGAAGGTCCTCCTGTCTGTCTCCCTGTGTGAAACCCTGTGTCTCTGTCTCCAGGTGGACGGATGCTACGACATCAACCTGCTGTCTCTGACGTAGCGTCGCCTGCACAGGAAGTTGACTTCATGGAAACAACAGTAACAGAAGGAATCATGTTGAAGACGTATAAAAACAACTGTAACGTAAACAAGTTTCATGTCGTAACACTTCAGAAATCTGCTTTGTTCTATAAAGTTCAAATAAACACTTACTACACAAAGAGGAGTGTGTTCAACATCAGTCTTTTATTTTGTATTATTTTCAGTGTGTGTATTAACTCATTATTTATTGAGCTGAAGAGTGTGTGAGGAACGGAGTAATCTGATTACTGCCACTGGCTGACATATTGTTTATACGAACAGAAGTTTCACTGAATCTCATTCGTGGTGAAAACATCAAAGTTCTTTTGAAAATAAACAAAGAAGAAAAGTTTATTTTTCATTTCTAATCAAAGTCTGATTTGTGTGTGTGCGTGCAAGCCCAGCTGTGTGTGTGTTAGTCTGTGAGTGAGTCAAGAGTCCAGCTGTGTGTGTTTGTGAGTGAGTGTGAGTCCAGCTGTGTGTGAGTGAGTGTGAGTCCAGCTGTGTTTGTCTGTGTCTGTGTGTGTGTGTCTGTGTGTGAGTCCAGAGTCCAGCTGTGTGTGTGTGAGTCCAGAGTCCAGCTGTGTGTGTGTGTGTGAGACTCAACATGGAGAAACAGAAGAAGATTCTTTGTGTTGGACTCGTTTGTCTCGACATCATCAATGTGGTCGACAAATACCCTGAAGAAGACACCGACAGCAGGTTAGTGAGCTAATGCTAACACACACACACTGATGCTAACACAGGCAGCAGGTTAGTGAGCTAATGCTAACACACACACACTGATGCTAACACAGGCAGCAGGTTAGTGAGCTAATGCTAACACACACACACTGATGCTAACACAGACAGATGCTTAGCAAGCTGATGCTAACACACACACACTGATGCTAACACAGGCAGATGGTTAGCAAGCTGATGCTAACACACACACACTGATGCTAACACCGACAGCAGGTTAGTGAGCTAATGCTAACACACACACACTGATGCTAACACAGGCAGCAGGTTAGCAAGCTGATGCTAACACACACACACTGATGCTAACACAGGCAGCAGGTTAGCGAGCTAATGCTAACACACACACTGATGCTAACACAGACAGATGGTTAGCAAGCTGATGCTAACACACACACACTGATGCTAACACAGGCAGATGGTTAGCAAGCTGATGCTAACACACACACACTGATGCTAACACCGACAGCAGGTTAGTGAGCTAATGCTAACACACACACACTGATGCTAACACAGGCAGCAGGTTAGCAAGCTGATGCTAACACACACACACTGATGCTAACACCGACAGCAGGTTAGTGAGCTAATGCTAACACACACACTGATGCTAACACAGGCAGCAGGTTAGTGAGCTAATGCTAACACACACACACTGATGCTAACACAGGCAGCAGGTTAGTGAGCTAATGCTAACACACACACACTGATGCTAACACAGGCAGCAGGTTAGTGAGCTAATGCTAACACACACACTGATGCTAACACCGACAGCAGGTTAGCAAGCTAATGCTAACACACACACACTGATGCTAACACAGGCAGCAGGTTAGCAAGCTAATGCTAACACACACACTGATGCTAACACAGGCAGAAGGTTAGTGAGCTAATGCTAACACACACACTGATGCTAACACAGGCAGCAGGTTAGCAAGCTGATGCTAACACACACACATTGATGCTAACACCGACAGCAGGTTAGTGAGCTAATGCTAACACACACACTGATGCTAACACAGGCAGCAGGTTAGTGAGCTAATGCTAACACACACACACTGATGCTAACACCGACAGCAGGTTAGTGAGCTAATGCTAACACACACACACTGATGCTAACACAGGCAGATGGTTAGTGAGCTAATGCTAACACACACACACTGATGCTAACACAGGCAGCAGGTTAGCAAGCTGATGCTAACACACACACACTGATGCTAACACCGACAGCAGGTTAGTGAGCTAATGCTAACACACACACTGATGCTAACACAGGCAGCAGGTTAGTGAGCTAATGCTAACACACACACACTGATGCTAACACAGGCAGCAGGTTAGTGAGCTAATGCTAACACACACACACTGATGCTAACACCGACAGCAGGTTAGTGAGCTAATGCTAACACACACACACTGATGCTAACACAGGCAGATGGTTAGCAAGCTGATGCTAACACACACACACTGATGCTAACACAGGCAGCAGGTTAGCGAGCTAATGCTAACACAGGCAGAAGGTTAGCAAGCTAATGCTAACACACACACTGATGCTAACACAGGCAGAAGGTTAGCAAGCTAATGCTAACACACACACACACACTGATGCTAACACAGGCAGCAGGTTAGCAAGCTGATGCTAACAACGACAACAGGTTAGTTAGCTGATGCTAACACAGGCAGCAGGTGAGCAAGCTGATGCTAACAACGACAAAAGGTTAGCAAGCTGATGCTAACACAGGCAGCAGGTGAGCAAGCTGATGCTAACAACGACAAAAGGTTAGCAAGCTGATGCTAACACACTGATGCTAACACAGGCAGAAGGTTAGCAAGCTAATGCTAACACACACACACACACTGATGCTAACACAGGCAGCAGGTTAGCAAGCTGATGCTAACAACGACAACAGGTTAGCAAGCTGATGCTAACACAGGCAGCAGGTGAGCAAGCTGATGCTAACAACGACAAAAGGTTAGCAAGCTGATGCTAACACAGGCAGCAGGTTAGCAAGCTAATGCTAACACACACACTGATGCTAACACTACCACAGACACGCTACAGACCGAGGCTAGCACACACTGGTATGGATTGTTGACGCAGTGTTGTTTGATGTGTTGTGTGTTGTTGATGTGTTATTGCAGGTGTGTGTTGTTGATGTGTTGTGTTGTTGCAGGTGTGTGTTGTTGATGTGTTGTTGCAGGTGTGTGTTGTTGATGTGTTGTGTTGCTGCAGGTGTGTGTTGTTGATGTGTTGTGTTATTGCAGTTGTGTTGCGGCGTGTGTTGTTGCAGGTGTGTGTTGTTGATGTGTTGTGTTGTTGCAGGTGTGTGTTGTTGATGTGTTGTGTGGTTGCAGGTGTGTGTCTCAGCGCTGGCAGCGAGGTGGAAACGCCTCCAACACGTGCACAGTGCTGTCGCTGCTCGGAGCTTCCTGCAGCTTCCTGGGTTCAGTGTCTGCTGGAGGCGTGGCCGAGTGAGTGACCTCATCATGACATCACTGTCCGGGGTAACACAACACATCCCTCAGGTTAACACACGACACATCCCTCAGGTTAACACACGACACATCCCTCAGGTTAACACACAACACATCCCTCAGGTTAACACACAACACATCCCTCAGGTTAACACACAACACATCCCTCAGGTTAACACACAACACATCCCTCAGGTTAACACACGACACATCCCTCAGGTTAACACACGACACATCCCTCAGGTTAACACAACACATCCCTCAGGTTAACACACGACACATCCCTCAGGTTAACACACGACACATCCCTCAGGTTAACACACAACACATCCCTCAGGTTAACACACAACACATCCCTCAGGTTAACACAACACATCCCTCAGGGTAACACAACACATCCTTCAGGGTAACACAACACATCCCTCAGGTTAACACACAACACATCCCTCAGGTTAACACACAACACATCCCTCAGGTTAACACACAACACATCCCTCAGGTTAACACACAACACATCCCTCAGGTTAACACACGACACATCCCTCAGGTTAACACACGACACATCCCTCAGGTTAACACAACACATCCCTCAGGTTAACACACGACACATCCCTCAGGTTAACACACGACACATCCCTCAGGTTAACACAACACATCCCTCAGGTTAACACACGACACATCCCTCAGGTTAACACACGACACATCCCTCAGGTTAACACACAACACATCCCTCAGGTTAACACACAACACATCCCTCAGGTTAACACAACACATCCCTCAGGGTAACACAACACATCCTTCAGGGTAACACAACACATCCCTCAGGTTAACACACAACACATCCCTCAGGTTAACACACAACACATCCCTCAGGTTAACACACAACACATCCCTCAGGTTAACACACAACACATCCCTCAGGTTAACACACGACACATCCCTCAGGTTAACACACGACACATCCCTCAGGTTAACACAACACATCCCTCAGGTTAACACACGACACATCCCTCAGGTTAACACACGACACATCCCTCAGGTTAACACACAACACATCCCTCAGGTTAACACACAACACATCCCTCAGGTTAACACAACACATCCCTCAGGGTAACACAACACATCCTTCAGGGTAACACAACACATCCCTCAGGTTAACACACAACACATCCCTCAGGTTAACACACAACACATCCCTCAGGTTAACACACGACACATCCCTCAGGTTAACACACAACACATCCCTCAGGTTAACACACAACACATCCCTCAGGTTAACACACAACACATGGAAACATGAACATCCGTTGAAGTCACTCATTCATGTTCATCAGCTCCATGGATCCTCTGCTTCTTCTCCTTTATTTCTTCTCCTTTATTTCTTCTCCTTTCTTCTCGCAGGGTTCAGACACATTTTGACACATTGTATTTACATGACTTTTCACTTTTCCATGACTTTTCAATAACTTTAAACCAAATTTCCATGACCAAAGATTTTGTGAGATCTCGGTGTTTACATGAAAAAGTGACAACATTTAGTATTTAGCTAACAAGGATAACTCCAGAGCATACAGCACCTAATGTTATCCTTGTTAGCTTAACCTCGTGTTGTTCTTGGGTCGGATTGACCCCCTGTGTGTGTGTGTGTGTGTGTGTGTGTGTGTGTGTGTGTGTGTGTGTGTGTGTGTGTGTGTGTGTGTGTGTGTGTGTGTGTGTGTGCGTGTGCGTGTGCGTGTCTAACCCTAACCCAGAAGAATCGAGAATGATAATCCATTGGTGTCAGCTACACCCAGGTGAATTGGATAAGGACAATCCTTGGGTCACCCTAACCCTCTACCTGACCGGCCAGGGCTTGCGGATGAACACACACACACAGACACACACACACACTAACACACAGGGGGTCAATCCGACCCAAGAACAACACAAGGTTGAATAGGTCTTTGTCTGTTGTCACTTTTCCAGCCCAGCATGTTTGAATCGACCCTTCCCTGGCGTAGTGCTTTATCGCGCCTGCTTCCCCACTGAACTTTACAGTTAGTATGAGAGAGTACGCCTGCTCATGTTTTGAGCGTATTCCTTTTAAAAGCATATGAATTATTAAAATTATTTGTCAAGCACTTTTCCAGGCCTTGAAATACCATTTTTACAATCCCATGACTTTTCCAGGTGTTTCATGAGCGTAGTCACCCTGTCCTTGTTTCTTCTCCTGCTCTTCTTCTCTGGTTTGTACTGTCTCGTCTCCTCCATGAAGAAGAACCACATCCGTGTAAAGTTCGGCTCAGGATCCCGTGTTTGTAGTTTTACTTTGGAGGCCAGAGGAGACTAAAGAGTTTCCTGTGTGTAGTTTTATTTTGGAGGATTTTCAGAAAGTCCACATTGACGTGTCTCTGGTTCCTGCACGTGCTCAGTGTGACCTTCCAGCCTCCGTGGTCATCTGCAGCCTCGGGACAGGAAGTCGCACCATCCTGCACATGAACAGGTTTGTCTGTCGCTAACGGCTTCTGTTTCAGGGACATCCTCGTTGTCATGGAGATGCTCCGCCCCGCTCCTGCTCCACCAATCAGAGCACAGCTCCCTGTGCGTATGGGTGGTTTTACTTTGAAGGGCAGAGCTGATGTGTTTCCTGTCTCTCTGGCTCAGTTTCATCATGGCTGATTTCACGCTCCGTGCCGTCGATGTGTCGGCTGTGATCTGGCAGGTCAAAGGTCAAACTCCGTGTGCGTGTTGCGTGGTTTGCCCGTCCACTGGATCTCGAACCGTCGTTCTCTCCGACATGTAAGACGTCCTGACGCAGAGCTGGCGTCACGCAGCGTTCACTAAACACCTGTCAGTCAGACTCTGTTACCGTGGAGACAGAGGGTGTGTCCACTCTGAATTCAAACCCATAAGTTCATAAGTTATTTGTTGATAATGAATCAAATCTAACAGTTTGATTTCTATGATCTGCAGAGACGTTACATCAGGATCATGTTTCACAGACCTGAGGGAAACATCTGGGCTGTGTGTGTGTCTGTCAGCATCCTGTCGGTGATGTCACTGGGTTTACGCTCATCTGATTGGTCCGGTCCAGCATCGGTTACCATGGTGATACACTTTGGCAGGAAGTGAACCAGCTTCAGACAATTAACATAAGAATAATTTAATCTAAATTAAATCTCAGAATAAAAGCGTAAGTGTGCGAGTGAGATCTACTTCCTGTTGACGGGTGGAGCATCTCACTTTGATCAATAAGAATAATAACAATAATAGGAGTAATCTGATTACATTTCAATTCATTGTCAGCCGCTGTTTGTTTTGACAAAACCAACCCTCTGAGGTGTTTAGTGAACGTTGTCTGACACGACTGCAGGAAGCACAACCTCCTGAATCTGATCCTGAATCTGATCCTGAATCTGATCCTGAATCTGATCCTGAATCTGGTCTAATCACACGTGGTCCCACGTCCTGATCCTCATCCTGATCCTGATCCTGATCCTGAATCTGGTCTAATCACACGTGGTCCCTTGTCCTGATCCTGATTCTGATCCTGATCCTGAATCTGATCCTGAATCTGATCCTGAATCTGATCCTGAATCTGGTCTAATCACACGTGGTCCCTCGTGCTGATCCTGAATCAGATCCTGAATCTGGTCTAATCACACGTGGTCCCTCGTCCTGATCCTGATTCTGATCCTGATCCTGAATCTGATCCTGAATCTGATCCTGAATCTGATCCTGAATCTGATCCTGAATCTGATCCTGAATCTGATCCTGAATCTGATCCTGAATCTGATCCTGAATCTGATCCTGAATCTGGTCTAATCACACGTGGTCCCTGATCCTGAATCTGATCCTGAATCTGAACCTGAATCTGATCCTGAATCTGGTCTAATCACACGTGGTCCCTCGTCCTGAACCTGATCCTGATCCTGAATCTGGTCTAATCACACGTGGTCCCTTGTCCTGATCCTGATCCTGATCCTGATCCTGATCCTGAATCTGGTCTAATCACACGTGGTCCCTCGTTGTGATGCTGAATCTGATCCTGAATCTGATCCTGAATCTGGTCTAATCACACGTGGTCCCTCGTCCTGATCCTGAATCTGATCCTGAATCTGATCCTGAATCTGAACCTGAATCTGATCCTGAATCTGGTCTAATCACACGTGGTCCCTCGTCCTGATCCTGATCCTGAATCTGATCCTGAATCTGAACCTGAATCTGATCCTGAATCTGGTCTAATCACACGTGGTCCCTCGTGCTGATCCTGAATCTGATCCTGAATCTGGTCTATCACACGTGGTCCCTCGTGCTGATCCTGAATCTGATCCTGAATCTGATCCTGAATCTGGTCTAATCACACGTGGTCCCTCGTCCTGATCCTGATCCTGAATCTGATCCTGAATCTGAACCTGAATCTGATCCTGAATCTGGTCTAATCACACGTGGTCCCTCGTCCTGAACCTGATCCTGATCCTGAATCTGGTCTAACCACACGTGGTCCCTCGTCCTGATCCTGAATCTGATCCTGAATCTGGTCTAATCACACGTGGTCCCTCGTCCTGATCCTGACCCGATGCCCCCCCGTCAGCGTCCGGCTCCATCAGAGCGAGCTGCAGGTAGAAAGCAGAGGAACAAACTGAAGCAACGTTCTCATATTCACACATGGCTAGCTTAGCTTAGCATAAACACTGGAAGCAGTTAGCCTGACCCCGTGTAGGTTTGGGTGAAAGAACCAAACTAAAGTGTTATTTTCTATCTCTTCTGTTTCTATGCTAAGCTAAGCTAACTGACGGACTCTGGGTGACTGTTTCTTTGAATCTGTCAACAGATTTTCAGTTTGATAAAATAATCTGTTTATTATCCGTCAGTTTGAGTCTCTGCTGTGGTTTAATTGGTCTTAATCATTTATTTTTTAAGTTAAAACTTTACTGTTATTTACAGACTAAAGATTCACCCGTAAACACATGGAGACAGAGGGAGAGTAACACTAACTAACCATAACTAACTCTAACCAGCAGTAACTAGCTCATGATGAGAGGCTCACACCAAGATTTAACACATTTAACACATTTAACACATTTAACACATTTAACACACGTAACAAATTTAACACATTTAACACATTTAACACACTAAACACATTTAACACATTTAACACACTAAACACATTTAACACATTTAACACATTTAACACACTAAACACATTTAACACATTTAACACACTTAAAACACTTAACACATTTAACACACTAAACACATTTAACACATTTAACACACTAAACACATTTAACACATTTAACACACTAAACACATTTAACACATTTAACACATTTAACACATTTAACACAGTTAACACATTTAACACATTTAACACATTTAACACATTTAACACATTTAACACACTAAACACATTTAACACATTTAACACATTTAACACATTTAACACATTTAACACATTTAACACATTTAACACATTTAACACACGTAACAAATTTAACACATTTAACACATTTAACACACTAAACACATTTAACACATTTAACACACTAAACACATTTAACACATTTAACACATTTAACACACTAAACACATTTAACACATTTAACACACTTAAAACACTTAACACATTTAACACACTAAACACATTTAACACACTAAACACATTTAACACATTTAACACACTAAACACATTTAACACATTTAACACATTTAACACATTTAACACATTTAACACAGTTAACACATTTAACACATTTAACACATTTAACACATTTAACACATTTAACACACTAAACACATTTAACACATTTAACACATTTAACACAATTAACACATTTAACACATTTAACACATTTAACACACTAAACACATTTAACACATTTAACACATTTAACACATTTAACACATTTAACACACGTAACAAATTTAACACATTTAACACATTTAACACACTAAACACATTTAACACATTTAACACACTAAACACATTTAACACATTTAACACATTTAACACATTTAACACACTAAACACATTTAACACATTTAACACACTTAAAACACTTAACACATTTAACACACTAAACACATTTAACACATTTAACACACTTAAAACACTTAACACATTTAACACACTAAACACATTTAACACATTTAACACATTTAACACATTTAACACACTAAACACATTTAACACATTTAACATGCAACATCAGCAGAAACAGGTTCTAATAAAAATAATCCACAATAAAATAATAGAGAAAAACTCCTTTCTTTTCTGTGGGTTCAGGGTGATGATGATGATGATGATGATGAAGTTAAATATGATGAAGACGATGGAAATTACTTTGTATGAAGTGACTAATAAAACATCGGATTTGGTTTCATATAATAGAAACAGACTTGATTTTATTTTCGGTTCCATAAACAGAATCGACTCCTCGTCGCCTGATCAATCATTTATGATTCAGATCAATGATGAACGATGTGATGGATATTTACTTAATTATTTAATCAGGTTTAATTTAAAATCTGAAACCTTTGGAATCAATGATGTGTAAGATTCTGTTGTGTCTATCAAAAAAACAATCTATGATGTCACTTCCTGTCAGGAACCTTCCTGATGTCACGGCAGCAGATTTTGCCAAAGTGGACCTGGATCAGTTCCAGTGGATCCACTTGGAGGTGAGAACTCACCTGAACCCACTGAACCCATGACCTCCACTAAATTAACAAGAATGATCTCAATCTGATTCATGATGAACTGATCAATTAACCTTCCACGCTGACCAGTCATGTTTCATCTTTGTTTAACCTGTCCAAGATGAAATATTTGTGTAAAACGTTTCTTAAAGTAACATTACTTTCAAAGACTTTATTACAGAGAGAAATATTCCAGTTGTATTATTCCGACTCTTGATTTATTTACCGTCGTCAGGGTCGAAATGCTGATGAGCAGGTGAAGATGATCGAGAGGGTGGCGAAGCACAACAGCACGTTACCACAGCAACAGAGGATCACTGTCTCCGTAGAGATAGAGAAGACCAGAGAGCCGCTATACCAGCTGTTTCCTCTAGGGGACGTGGTGAGAGCCTTGATCTGGACGGTTTTCAGGCTGTTTCTAACTCTAATGTCTTCGATATGATTCAAATAAAACGTTAACATGTGATGAAGATGATGAACGTGATGAAGATCAGGACTCAGGGTTCTGATCTTCATCACATGATGAAGATGATGAAGACCAGGACTCAGGGTTCCACTCTGAGTCCTGGTCTTCATCATCTTCATCAGCTTCATCACGTGATGAAGATCAGGACTCAGAGTGGAACCCTGAGTCCTGATCTTCATCATCTTCATCATGTTCATCACGTGATGAAGATCAGGACTCAGGGTTCCACTCTGAGTCCTGATCTTCATCACGTGTAGAACATGATGAAGACCAGGACTCAGGGTTCTGATCTTCATCACATGATGAAGATGATGAAGACCAGGACTCAGGGTTCCACTCTGAGTCCTGATCTTCATCATGTGATGAAGATGATGAAGACCAGGACTCAGGGTTCCACTCTGAGTCCTGATCTTCATCTCGAGATGAAGATGATGAAGACCAGGACTCAGGGTTCCACTCTGAGTCCTGATCTTTCATCACATGATGAAGATGATGAAGACCAGGACTCAGGGTTCCACTCTGAGTCCTGATCTTCATCACGTGATGAAGATGATGAAGACCAGGACTGTCCTCAGGTGTTTGTCAGTAAAGACGTTGCTCGTCACTTCGGCTTCGAGTCGGCTGAAGCTGCTGTGAGAGGATTCTACAGTCGAGTCAAACCAGGGTGAGTGCAGTGGGACCTGTCTGTCTCTCTCTGACCTGTCTGACCTGTCTGTCTCTCTCTGACCTGTCTGTCTCTCTCTGACCTGTCTGACCTGTCTGTCTCTCTCTGACCAGTCTGTCTCTGTCTGACCTGTCTGTCTCTGACCTGTCTGTCTCTCACCAGTCTGACCTGTCTGTCTCTGACCTGTCTGTCTCTCTCTGACCAGTCTGACCTGTCTCTCACTGACCAGTCTGTCTCTCTCTCACCTGTCTCTCTCTCTGACCTGTCTGTCCCTCTCTGACCTGTCTGTGTCTCTCTGACCTGTCTGTCTCTCTCTGACCTGTCTGTCTCTCACTGACCAGTCTGTCTCTCTCTCACCTGTCTCTCTCTCTGACCTGTCTGTCCCTCTCTGACCTGTCTGTGTCTCTCTGACCTGTCTGTGTCTCTCTGACCTGTCTGTCTCTCTCTGACCTGTCTGTGTCTCTCTCATCTGTCTCTCTCTCTCTCTCTCTCTCTCTCTGACCTGTCTCTCTCTCTGACCTGTCTGTCTCTCTCTCACCTGTCTCTCTCTCTCTCTCTCTGACCTGTCTGTCCCTCTCTGACCTGTCTCTCCCTCTCTGACCTGTCTGTCCCTCTCTGACCTGTCTGTCTCTCAGGGCTGTCCTAGTCTGTGCCTGGGCAGAAGAAGGAGCAGATGCTCTGGGTCCTGATGATGTCGTCCTCCACTCGGAGGCGTGTCCTCCTGAAGCTCTGGTGGACACGCTCGGAGCTGGAGACACGTTCAACGCCGCCGTCATCTTCACGCTGTCCAGAGGTCGGACGATACAACGCTTCTGTTGTCCTCTGTCTCAGATCAGTTCTTATGAATCGTGAATGTTCTCAGTGTTATCACTATCCGACCTTTGACCTTCAGGCTGATCCCTGATCAGGGTTGTTTTGTTCTTACCTGAAGGTTATTATAGTTATTATATAACTCTGTGTTTTGTCTGCAGGGAGAAGTTTGCAGGACGCGCTGACCTTCGGCTGCAGAGTGGCTGGCAGGAAGTGTGGTTTCCATGGTTACGACGAACTCGCTGAACATTTCAAAGACGACGAAAATTTAAAAGCTTTAAACTGAGTAAATAAGTTCAGTTAAAATCAGTTCATTAATCAGAACCAGTTGTTTACATAACTGATCAATAAGTTGATCATAAACAGAACTATTAGTTCATATTAGATAGTGATTTATTGAGCATAATCATTTACATTTCCACTGATATTTTATATGAACCAATAACACGCTGCTGATTTAATAACAGTTATGTGTGAAATGACTGTTGGTCACATGGTGGCGCTGTGACTTAAATGAAGTAAAATGATTGTGCTGCTGTATTTCTTCTAACGTGAATAAAACTGGACAAACTGATCAATTAACGTCTGAAGTGATTCAATTAATTCAGCGATCAGTTGTCCGAGTGTTTAAAATGTTAATCATTGTTTTTCCACTGGAGGGCGCCGCCTGTTGGTCGAGCTCAACCAAGAATTCTACCAAGATTCAACCAATCAGAAGAGTCCCTACTACCAAGACTCCTGAAAACCAATCAGCTTCCAGAGCACTGATTTAACCAATCACAAATCAGAATGAATATCCTCTGAAGAACAGATTCTCCTTCATAAACTAAATACTTCATCCTGACCTGAGGTCGAATTGGGATTTTTCTTTTCATAAAAGCCAGAATTGGAAAATGAACTTTGAGACCTCGGTTTTTTCTTTTGTGTTCAGAGCAATAAAGTTATTTGGGTTTTGATAAACATTTTGATAACTTTAATCATGTTCTTATAACGACATATGAATATACTGAATAGACATTTGATTGTTTGTTACATTACATTAATCGATTATCATGAATTGATTCATTTTACTGAAGTAAAAACCATACCACGTTGTTCTGTGGTGTTTAATTAAATAAACTTTATATTTTTTCACATTAACGCTGGAAAGAGAGCGTTGAAACACTCAGTGGGATTTTAATCATTTAATCAATTTGATAATTTTTACACTTTGATGACATTTCAGTATTTAAATAAAAAACTTTTGCACCATTTAACTCACCAGGTTATCATCTAATACAAATGTTGTGTTGCCATGGTTACAGAATATTAACAGGTAACGATCACAAAGGTTTGCTTGAAAAAACAAAGTTGTGTGATGACGTTAAACTCAAGAAGTAGTTTGACTGTCGGTCGAACCCGTTTACTTGTTAACTGGTTTAACTGTTCACTCAATAAAACTCAATATCATTAACTACAGTATAAATCCTGCTCCAGTGGTTATTGGTTGCCATGGTTACATCACAAACCACCGTGGAAAGTTGAAAACACATTAATATGCTGTGTGTGTGTGTGTGTGTGTGTGTGTGTGCGTGTGTGTGTGTGTTAGACGTCTGCTTCCGTCTCACTTCCTGAGATCATTTCTCTCAGGCCTTTGCTGAAGTGAAGATTCGCTCCGATCACAATGAAACCCTGAAAAACACAGTGATCACTTTATTAGGAACATCTATTGTTGATCACTTGGATCTCATGGACCAATCACGTGGCAGCAGAGCCAGTGAAACCCTCTAACATTCTCATGTATGATCATATGTTTATATTGTTGAACTTACATTGTGATATTCAACCACCTCCTCTATCAAATCCATCCCATCAGCCAGAGGAATCCGAACGCCTCGCTTCGTCCAGTCTACACACACAGACACACACACACACACACACACACACACACACACACACACAGTTAGTTTTAAAGTGTAACATTAGATTCATGGTCTCCAATAGAAGGATCAGTTTCTTACTGTTGATCAAAGGAACCACAGACATCTGTAACATGGTCTTGAGAGGAACCTGCAGAGGAATCAACTGACAGACGGACGTATTCACTGTGTTGTTGTTGTTGTTAATAAATATATTAAAGAATAAATAAATATTTGTATTAAACTTACAGCCAGAGACTCCAGAGCTGATTGATTAGAGAAGATTTTAAACCTGAAACATAAAATAATTTAACTGTTAAAACACACATCCTGTTTCAGAATAAAAGCCTCAACGTGTGTGTGTGTGTGTGTGTGTGTGTGTGTGTGTGTGTGTGTGTGTGTGTTTACCTGCGGAGGTCGGCGTGAACAGCCAGACGTTTTCCTTTTACAGAAACTTTGGCGTTAAACTTTGCTTCCTGTAGAAGCAGAAAACATAAATAAAAGACTTTTCAACATAAACAGTGTGTGTGTGTGTGTGTGTGTGTGTGTGTGTGTGTGTGTGTGTGTGTGTGTGTGTGTGTGTGTGTGTGTGTGTAGTACCATGGTCAGGCTGCTGAGCTGCACCGGAGGCTGACCTGGAGGCAGCACCATCACCTTCACGTTAGCCGTCATGACGACCGTTGCTCCCGACGTCTTAATGGTGGTTTTTGGAGGCGAGTTGACGGCGAGTTGAAGCGACATCGGAGCGTCCATCAGAGCCGGGTTCTACACGGAACACGTGAGACAAACATTAAAGAGAAGCGGTTCTACACGGAACACGTGAGACAAACATTAAAGAGGAGCGGTTCTACACGGAACACGTGAGACAAAAATTAAAGAGGAGCGGTTCTACACGGAACACGTGAGACAAACATTAAAGAGGAGCGGTTCTACACGGAACACGTGAGACAAACATTAAAGAGGAGCGGTTCTACACAGAACACGTGAGACAAACATTAAAGAGGAGCGGTTCTACACGGAACACGTGAGACAAACATTAAAGAGAAGCGGTTCTACACGGAACACGTGAGACAAACATTAAAGAGGAGCGGTTCTACACGGAACACGTGAGACAAACATTAAAGAGGAGCGGTTCTACACGGAACACGTGAGACAAACATTAAAGAGAAGCGGTTCTACACGGAACACGTGAGACAAACATTAAAGAGGAGCGGTTCTACACGGAACACGTGAGACAAACATCAAAGAGGAGCGGTTCTACACGGAACACGTGAGACAAACATCAAAGAGGAGCGGTTCTACACGGAACACGTGAGACAAACATTAAAGAGGAGCGGTTCTACACGGAACACGTGAGACAAACATTAAAGAGAAGCGGTTCTACACGGAACACGTGAGACAAACATTAAAGAGGAGCGGTTCTACACGGAACACGTGAGACAAACATCAAAGAGGAGCGGTTCTACACGGAACACGTGAGACAAACATTAAAGAGGAGCGGTTCTACACGGAACACGTGAGACAAACATTAAAGAGGAGCGGTTCTACACGGAACACGTGAGACAAACATTAAAGAGGAGCGGTTCTACACGGAACACGTGAGACAAACATTAAAGAGAAGCGGTTCTACACGGAACACGTGAGACAAACATTAAAGAGGAGCGGTTCTACACGGAACACGTGAGACAAACATTAAAGAGGAGCGGTTCTACACGGAACACGTGAGACAAACATTAAAAAGGAGCGGTTCTACACGGAACACGTGAGACAAACATCAAAGAGAAGCGGTTCTACACGGAACACGTGAGACAAACATTAAAGAGGAGCGGTTCTACACGGAACACGTGAGACAAACATCAAAGAGGAGCGGTTCTACACGGAACACGTGAGACAAACATTAAAGAGAAGCGGTTCTACACGGAACACGTGAGACAAACATTAAAGAGAAGCGGTTCTACACGGAACACGTGAGACAAACATTAAAGAGGAGCGGTTCTACACGGAACACGTGAGACAAACATTAAAGAGAAGAGGTTCTACACGGAACACGTGAGACAAACATTAAAGAGAAGCGGTTCTACACGGAACACGTGAGACAAACATTAAAGAGGAGCGGTTCTACACGGAACACGTGAGACAAACATTAAAGAGAAGCGGTTCTACACGGAACACGTGAGACAAACATTAAAGAGAAGCGGTTCTACACGGAACACGTGAGACAAACATTAAAGAGAAGCGGTTCTACACGGAACACGTGAGACAAACATTAAAGAGAAGCGGTTCTACACGGAACACGTGAGACAAACATTAAAGAGAAGCGGTTCTACACGGAACACGTGAGAAAAACATTAAAGAGGAGCGGTTCTACACACGTGAGACAAACATTAAAGAGAAGTGGTTCTACACGGAACACGTGAGAAAAACATTAAAGAGGAGCGGTTCTACACACGTGAGAAAAACATTAAAGAGAAGCGGTTCTACACGGAACACGTGAGACAAACATTAAAGAGGAGCGGTTCTACACGGAACACGTGAGACAAACATTAAAGAGGAGCGGTTCTACACACGTGAGACAAACATCAAAGAGGAGCGGTTCTACACGGAACACGTGAGACAAACATTAAAGAGGAGCGGTTCTACACGGAACACGTGAGACAAACATTAAAGAGGAGCGGTTCTACACGGAACACGTGAGACAAACATTAAAGAGGAGCGGTTCTACACACGTGAGACAAACATCAAAGAGGAGCGGTTCTACACGGAACACGTGAGACAAACATTAAAGAGGAGCGGTTCTACACACGTGAGACAAACATCAAAGAGGAGCGGTTCTACACGGAACACGTGAGACAAACATTAAAGAGGAGCGGTTCTACACACGTGAGACAAACATTAAAGAGAAGTGGTTCTACACGGAACACGTGAGACAAAAATTAAAGAGAAGCGGTTCTACACGGAACACGTGAGAAAAACATTAAAGAGAAGCGGTTCTACACGGAACACGTGAGACAAACATTAAAGAGGAGCGGTTCTACACGGAACACGTGAGACAAACATTAAAGAGGAGCGGTTCTACACGGAACACGTGAGACAAACATCAAAGAGAAGCGGTTCTACACGGAACACGTGAGACAAACATTAAAGAGGAGCGGTTCTACACGGAACACGTGAGACAAACATTAAAGAGGAGCGGTTCTACACGGAACACGTGAGACAAACATTAAAGAGAAGTGGTTCTACACGGAACACGTGAGACAAACATTAAAGAGAAGCGGTTCTACACACGTGAGACAAACATTAAAGAGGAGCGGTTCTACACGGAACACGTGAGACAAACATTAAAGAGGAGCGGTTCTACACGGAACACGTGAGACAAACATTAAAGAGGAGCGGTTCTACACACGTGAGACAAACATCAAAGAGGAGCGGTTCTACACGGAACACGTGAGACAAACATTAAAGAGGAGCGGTTCTACACACGTGAGACAAACATTAAAGAGGAGCGGTTCTACACACGTGAGACAAACATTAAAGAGGAGCGGTTCTACACGGAACACGTGAGACAAACATTAAAGAGGAGCGGTTCTACACGGAACACGTGAGACAAACATCAAAGAGGAGCGGTTCTACACGGAACACGTGAGACAAACATTAAAGAGGAGCGGTTCTACACGGAACACGTGAGACAAACATTAAAGAGGAGCGGTTCTACACGGAACACGTGAGACAAACATTAAAGAGGAGCGGTTCTACACGGAACACGTGAGACAAACATTAAAGAGAAGTGGTTCTACACGGAACACGTGAGACAAACATTAAAGAGAAGCGGTTCTACACACGTGAGACAAACATTAAAGAGAAGTGGTTCTACACGGAACACGTGAGACAAACATCAAAGAGGAGCGGTTCTACACGGAACCATCTCCCAACAGAAGGACACCTGCTCCACCTTCATATTAGTCCTTAATAAACAGCTGGAGGTTCCTCTGGTTGTTCTGGTCCTCCCTCCTCTTCACTCACCTTCATCATGATGACTCCAAAGTAAGTGGTTCTCAACAACATCTCCAGATCTTTAGGCATCTGAAAGACAGACAAACATGAAGGTCACTGCCCTCTGGGACGCTAGAAGACCTCCTATGGGGACAGGGTTTAATGGTCTGTGGTGTTTGGGACCTTCTCATTGATTATGTGCATCTGGAAGATTTCTGCTTTGTGGTAGGCGAACATTCCGCTGTCGAAGAAGAACTCAGAGAGAGCGAGGTAGACCATCCGCTCGTAGTCGCTGATGACCGGGTCGACAGCCTTGTTCACCAAAGTGTCGTTGGGGTCACGCAGCTCGAAAAACATCCCCTGAAGACACAACATGTCCATGGTCACGTCACACGGCCAGTGATACAAACAACATGAAGAAGCACAAGTGGACGTCTCACCCTGAAGTTCATGTCCAGGCTCCGGGACGTCAGCAGCGGATCATCGATCAGAGAATAATCGATTCCAATAAACCGATCAACCTCCGTCTTCACAGGGATCGTCTCCAGCAGCGAGTTCACGTGAACCAGGGCCGCGTGGTCCAGAGCAGGACAGATCTGAGAGACGGGTGAGAGACAGACAGGTCAGAGAGG
Organism: Limanda limanda; assembly: GCF_963576545.1. Classification (NCBI taxonomy): domain Eukaryota; kingdom Metazoa; phylum Chordata; class Actinopteri; order Pleuronectiformes; family Pleuronectidae; genus Limanda; species Limanda limanda. The sequence goes on from NC_083639.1 coordinate 32,089,131, forward strand.
GACAGACAGGTCAGAGAGAGACAGGTCAGAGAGGGACAGACAGGTCAGGGAGAGACAGGTCAGAGAGAGACAGGTCAGAGAGGGACAGACAGGTCAGAGAGAGACAGGTCAGAGAGAGACAGACAGATCAGAGAGAGACAGACAGGTCAGAGAGAGACAGATCAGAGAGAGACAGACAGATCAGAGAGGGACAGACAGGTCAGAGAGAGACAGACAGGTCAGAGAGAGACAGGTCAGAGAGAGACAGGTGAGAGAGGGACAGACAGGTCAGAGAGAGACAGATCTGAGAGACGGGTGAGGGACAGACAGGTCAGAGAGGGACAGACAGGTCAGAGAGACAGACAGGTCAGAGAGGGACAGGTCAGAGAGGGACAGACAGGTCAGAGAGAGACAGGTCAGAGAGGGACAGACAGGTCAGAGAGAGACAGGTCAGAGAGAGACAGACAGGTCAGAGAGAGACAGACAGGTCAGAGAGAGACAGACAGGTCAGAGAGGGACAGACAGGTCAGAGAGAGACAGACAGGTCAGAGAGAGACAGACAGGTCAGAGAGAGACAGGTCAGAGAGAGACAGACAGGTCAGAGAGACAGACAGGTCAGAGAGAGACAGATCAGAGAGAGACAGACAGGTCAGAGAGGGACAGACAGGTCAGAGAGGGACAGGTCAGAGAGAGACAGACAGGTCAGAGAGAGACAGACAGGTCAGAGAGAGACAGACAGGTCAGAGAGGGACAGGTCAGAGAGAGACAGGTCAGAGAGGGACAGACAGGTCAGAGACAGACAGGTCAGAGAGAGACAGACAGGTCAGAGAGGGACAGGTCAGAGAGGGACAGGTCAGAGAGAGACAGGTGAGAGGGACAGACAGGTCAGAGAGGGACAGGTCAGAGAGAGACAGGTCAGAGAGACAAACGGGTGAGCGAGGAACAGGTCAGAGAGGGACAGGTGAGAGAGAGAGACAGACAGGTCAGAGAGACAGACGGGTGAGAGAGAGACAGACAGGTCAGAGAGAGACAGGTCAGAGAGACAGACGGGTGAGCGAGGGACAGGTCAGAGAGAGACAGATCTGAGAGACAGACGGGTGAGCGAGGGACAGGTGAGAGAGAGATAGGCAGGTAAGATAGAGAGAGAGACAGTCAGGTGAGATAGAGAGACAGACAGACAGGTCAGAGAGAGACAGACAGGTGAGATAGAGAGACAGACAGGTAAGATAGAGAGAGAGACAGAAAGGTGAGATAGAGAGAGAGACAGACAGGTCAGAGAGAGAGAGACAGGTGAGAGAGAGACAGACAGGTCAGATAGAGAGACAGACAGGTCAGAGAGAGAGACAGACAGGTCAGATAGAGACCGGTCAGAGAGAGACAGACAGGTGAAATAGAGAGAGAGACAGGTCAGAGAGGGAGAGACAGGTGAGAGAGAGACAGACAGGTCAGATAGAGAGAGACAGGTGAGAGAGAGACAGACCGGTCAGATAGAGAGACAGGTGAGAGAGAGACAGACAGGTCAGATAGAGAGAGACAGACAGGTCAGAGAGAGACAGACAGGTCAGATAGAGAGAGACAGACAGGTCAGAGAGACAGACAGGTGAGAGAGAGACAGACAGGTCAGATAGAGAGACAGGTCAGAGAGAGAACAGACAGGTGAGAGAGAGACAGACAGGTCAGAGAGACAGACAGGTGAGAGAGAGACAGACAGGTCAGAGAGACAGACAGGTCAGAGAGACAGACAGGTGAGAGAGAGACAGACAGGTAACAGACCTTTTGATTGAGGATGAAGCGCATGCCTGTCGTCAGGAAACTTGCCAGGAAGTCATAAACTTTCCTGAAAACAGAAAAGAGGACAGACAGGTTTCTGATTGGTCCACAGGCCGGTCACATGACTGCATGTTCAGACAGACCCGGTGCAAACATCTGGATCAGCTTCTGTCTCGTGTCTCAGGATCCCTCCTCCCGTCCTGTGAACGGCGTGCAGTGAGCAGTAACCACGGCGATGTTTTACCCGAGCGTTCCGCTGAACTTTGCTTTCATCTTGGAGATCCTGGCGTCGCAGGTGATGTTGTTGATCTTCAGTCGTCCTTCGTCGTCTCGGATCAGGTTCAGAGCCGTGTTGATGTTCACTCCTTCGGCCGAAGCGTTGATGTTTCCTGTGTCGTAGCTGAGACACGCGGGGAGAGATCATTACTGCGTTAGCTCATGGGTCGTAGTGTTGTGTTCATCTGTGACAAACCAGCGTTCTGTTGGAGAACTCACAAGAACCAGTAGAGGATCCGTCGGTGGAAACTCAACGTGATGGACGAGTTCTGAACGTCGAACATCAGACCGACTTCAGGGATGAATCGTAGATCAGCATGAGTCAGATTCAGCTCCGTGATCTTCACACTGACGACACACAAACAGTGTTAATGAAGGGTTGTATCACACATCCCATGTGGGGGGGGGGGGGGTGCAGCGGTCCAGGTTCTCACTCGGTGATGGTGTACTGGAACCGTCCCTCTTTGCCCTTCATCTCCGGCATACTGATGTTACTGATCTCCTCTTCAACAAACTTCTGAGTCTCAAACTTCACTGAAAACACAAAACACAGCGAGACACAAAGAGATGATCTGATCACGAAATGAACTCTCAAAAGCAAAGATATGAATCTGCTTCTGCTCATTAACACACAACTACCATATTGATATTATATATCATTTTATACAATAATATTGTCTTTTGCACACTCTGTCTACATATTATTACACTCATAGTATATTATATTATCTATTGTATTGTCAAATACTTATATTTATACCTCTACTATATATCATATATTATATCATACTCTCTGTATATTCTTTGTATATATAAGTCTATATACACATATTTATACATGTGTACATGTTATAATTATAATTATTATTATTATATTATTACTGCTATTATTATTATATTATTATTATATATACTGTTGCTGCCATTATTACTATATACTGCTATTATATTGGTATGATTACTATCATATATAAATATATATTCTGTTATATTATATACTATATATACTGTACTATTTTTATATACTGTCTAACAATACCATTACCATCATATCATCAGTACTATTACCATCATCTTGCCTCTGCACCTTATCTACCTATTTATCTTGTGTTTCTGTTTTTATTCTTTCTACCTCAATATTTTTATTTTTTATTGTATTGTATTTTATTGTATTCAAATATACCGGCTGCTATGACGACTTAATTTCCCTTCGGGGATGAATAAAGTAATCTATCTATCTATCTAACTGCTACCTTTACTGTGGATCCTACCTGGTCTAGTGCTTAGTGCCCCCTAGTGTCGAAAAATATAGATGCAAAAATAACACATAATAATTATTGTAATATATCAAACTAATGAAGTACGTCCTACACACTGTGATTACTGATATGAAATCAATAACTATCAATAAAACGATCAGACACTTCCACTTCAAACACACCAAACGTTACTGGTTCCACTGATGACTGACTGTAGTAATAAATATATATATTATTATTACTATTAATAAAAATAATAATGATACTTCACTTCAGTGGTGTTTGGTTAGACAAAGACGAGTCATTTTATCCACTGGGATCCACACGGGGGCGCTGTGGGGAACTGGTTCTGTTACTTTGCTCTGTCCAGTCCTTTTATTAATGAAGCAAGGACACCTTCAGGCCAGGACAGGAACAAACATCTGGATTCACGTATTGTCCCGTCTCTCACCATGTGACGTGGGGGTGGTGGCATCGTCTTGACCCCCCCCCCCTACAAACCAAGAGTCATGTTTTAAGGTTTTCAGTTCGGGGCAGAAAGACCCAGCTGGAGGAGGGGAGCCAGCAGTGAGTCACCTCGGGGTCAGTGACCTCGGGCTTGTTTGTGTGTAACTGCAAACTGTTGTTGGCGTTCCGATCCGTCATGGCGTCAGACGGTTGTCATGGTTACCACTCCGGCTCCAGAGGTCTCTTCCAGCTCCTCCGGCGTCAGAGCGCCTCCTGGTGGGAACTGTTGCTTTCTCTATCATTGTTAATTGTTATTCTTGACCTTCTAAGTTAAGAGTCTTGAGATAATGTATATTATGATTTGCTGCTACACAAATAAAACCGACTCGTGTGTTGGTCTCATCATGTTCGAAGGACGATGTCGTCCGTGGAGCAGTGACACACGAGGCCTTTAAAACACGTGAGAACATCTGAGACCGAACCCTGAGGGACCTCACAGGACCAAGCATCCAGAGACCAGAGAACCCAGCCACCGATCAGGATCCGAGGGTCCACAGAGGGACGTCTGGACCCTGCTCAGCCTTCTGCTCCTCAGATAACAGACTGGTTGGTTTATATCTAGATTATAGTTTATCTGGATTAGATCCTTAATATAGTTTGCTGTTAAAACCTTGATTAAAATGTACTCACGCATCTCCAGTCCTTTGTCAGTGATGCGGATTTTGCAGCCAGCAGGCTCTGAGGCAGCCATGATGGAGGACACCAGAGACATGATGAGGACGAGGGACAACAGACAGGAAGTCATCCTGAACCGGAACATGTCCACCTGACACACAGGGGACGAAACATTAGAAATGAAAGCAGGAAGAACATCAGTGTCTCTGTGGTGGAGAAGAGGTTCTGCTCAGTCTGGGTTTGGTTCAGATCTCCAGCTCCACTGAACAGACAGCACGTCCAGCCGACTAGAAAGAGTCCAACTGTCCACAAAGAGTCCAACTGTCCACACAGAGTCCAACTGTCCACACAGAGTCCACTTGTCCTCCAGTGTAAGCAGGCCTCTGCAGGTCAAAGGTCACATGAACAGTTGGAGTGATTTTTCCTTCCTGTGGTTTCACAGCAGCTGAACATTCCGAGGCTGTCGTCCATACAAACAGTTCACGTGAACTACAGTTACCTCTGTTTCACAACACACACACACACACAACACACACACACAACACACACACTCACTCACACTCACACACTCAATCTCACACTCACACACTCACTCACACACTCTCACTCACACTCACACACTCAATCTCACACTCACTCACACACACTCACTCACACACACTCACTCACTCACACACTCTCACACTCACACACACAACACTCACACACTCACTCACACACACAACACTCACACTCACGCACACGCACAAACAGAGACACAAAGTCATTACTCATCAGGTCTGGAGCCTGTGCAGAGCAGAGAGTCCTCACAGATCCAGACATCCAGGACAACACACACACACACACACACACACACTCCTAGTCTCTAATCTGTGTGTTTAATCACAGCTCAGTGACCACAGCCAATCAGCATCCAGCTGCTGCACCCACATCTGGACCTCTGCTAACCGCTAACCGCTAACTGCTAACCTTTCATTAAGAGCCGACGTCTCCAGGGAAGCAGACGTAGGGACACGTCACACTGAGCTCACTGTCCACACATGGTGGAGCAGCACCTGGCTAGCTGGTTAGCATGCTAGCTGGTTAGCATGCTAGCTGGATAGCATGCTAGCTGGTTAGCATGCTAGCTGGTTGGAGAGCTCTGATTGGTCGCCAACGCCTCCTAGTGACAGGAATGAATCTCGACAATGAAATGTAACGCAAACATAATTTAATGGCTGTAAATATAATATTTACTACCACTAGATGTCGCACTAGAGCACCAGCGTGTCAGATCAAAACAAACCAGTCCCTCACCAGCACAATAAAACAACACATCGTCATGACAACGGCAACAGTCAACCAACATGAAAACGTTCATAAACAGAAACCAGAGGGAGACGTCTTCTTCTCTGGAACGTTTGTTCAGATACAGGTTTGTGTTTTAAATTTCTATACATTTCTATATTATATCTTCATTTTTCTATATCGAAGCCACAGCTATAGTTAGCTACAGTTACAACTTATATATATATATAGCAACTTTAATATACAACTCACCTGTCTGTCTCTTTGTGTCTATGTCTCTTTGTGTCTGTGTCTTTGTGTCTGTCTCTTTGTGTATGTCTCTCTGTCTCTTTGTGTCTATGTCTCTTTGTGTCTATGTCTCTTTGTTTACGTGTCTCTGTCTCTCTGTGTCTGTCTCTTTGTGTCTGTCTCTCTGTGTCTCTGTCACTCTGTGTCTGTGTCTGTCTCTCTCTCTGTCTCTCTGTCTCTCTGTGTGTCTGTCTCTCTGTGTCTGTCTCTCTGTGTCTGTCTCTCTGTATCTGTCTCTCTGTGTCTGTCTCTCTGTGTCTGTCTCTCTGTGTCTCTGTCTCTTTGTGTCTGTCTCTCTCTCTCTGTCTCTCTGTGTCTCTGTCTCTCTGTGTCTGTGTCTCTGTGTCTGTCTCTCTGTCTCTGTCTCTCTGTGTCTGTCTCTCTGTGTCTGTCTCTCTGTGTCTGTCTCTCTGTGTCTCTGTCTCTCTGTGTCTGTCTCTCTGTGTCTGTCTCTCTGTGTCTCTGTCTCTCTGTGTCTGTCTCTCTGTGTCTGTCTCTCTGTGTCTCTGTCTCTCTGTGTCTGTCTCTCTGTGTCTCTGTCACTCTGTGTCTGTCTCTCTGTGTCTCTGTCACTCTGTGTCTGTGTCTGTCTCTCTGTGTGTCTGTCTCTCTGTGTCTGTCTCTCTGTGTCTGTCTCTCTGTGTCTGTCTCTCTGTGTCTCTGTCTCTTTGTGTCTGTCTCTCTCTCTCTCTGTGTCTCTGTCTCTCTGTGTCTGTGTCTCTGTGTCTGTCTCTCTGTGTCTGTCTCTCTGTGTCTGTCTCTCTGTGTCTGTCTCTGTCTCTCTGTGTCTGTCTCTCTGTGTCTGTCTCTCTGTGTCTGTCTCTCTGTGTCTCTGTCTCTCTGTGTCTGTCTCTCTGTGTCTGTCTCTCTGTGTCTGTCTCTCTGTGTCTGTCTCTCTGTGTCTGTCTCTCTGTGTCTCTGTCTCTCTGTGTCTGTCTCTCTGTGTCTGTCTCTCTGTGTCTGTCTCTCTGTGTCTGTCTCTCTGTGTCTGTCTCTCTGTGTCTCTGTCTCTCTGTGTCTGTCTCTCTGTGTCTCTGTCTCTCTGTGTCTGTCTCTCTGTGTCTGTCTCTCTGTGTCTCTGTCTCTCTGTGTCTCTGTCTCTCTGTGTCTCTGTCTCTCTGTGTCTGTCTCTCTGTGTCTCTGTCTCTCTGTGTCTCTGTCTCTCTGTGTCTGTCTCTCTGTGTCTGTCTCTCTGTGTCTGTCTCTCTGTGTCTGTCTCTCTGTGTCTGTCTCTCTGTGTCTCTGTCTCTCTGTGTCTGTCTCTCTGTGTCTGTCTCTCTGTGTCTGTCTCTCTGTGTCTGTCTCTCTGTGTCTGTCTCTCTGTGTCTCTGTCTCTCTGTGTCTGTCTCTCTGTGTCTGTCTCTCTGTGTCTGTCTCTCAGAACCAGAAATGAATTAAACTCACAGATTAGTCGAGTCGAGGACGAGTTCAGACCTGATGCTTCTCTGGCCGATGAGTTCTGTTCCTCTTTCTCTCTCTCTGTTCCTCTTTCTCTCTCTCTCTCTGTTCCCCTCTCTCTCTCTCTCTCTTTCCCTCTGTTCCTCTCTCTCTCTCTCTCTCTCTCTCTCTCTGTTCCTCTCTCTCTCTCTCTCTGTTCCCCTCTCTCTCTCTTTCCCTCTGTTCCCCTCTCTCTCTCTCTCTCTCTCTCTCTCTCTCTCGCTCTCTCTCTCTCTCTCTCTCTCTCTGACACCCCCCAGTGGGAGTAGAGTGGGAGTGTGTTTGTGTTCCAGTTCTTCCATCTTTGTGAGGTTATGTTTGACCAGTGGGAAGTGCGTGTGTGTGTGTGTGTGTGTGTGTGTGTGTGTGTGTGTGTGTGTGTGTGTGTGTGTGTGTGTGTGTGTGTGTGTGTGTGTGTGTGTGTGCGTGTGTTCAGTTTATTTACAGTGGTGATCTCTTCATCTTCATCGTTGTATCTCCACGTTCTGTTTGTGAAAGAATTCCAGGAAAGTGTGTGTGTGTGTGTGTGTGTGTGTCTGTGTGTGTGTGTGTGTCTGTGTGTCTGTGTGTGTCTGTGTGTGTGTGCGAGAGAGAGAGCATGTGTATGTGTGGTCATCACCAGCATCATCAGATGACGTCACTCAACCGTCACTGTTTACAATATAAATGTTTTTTTATTTGTGTATTTGTTTCCAAACTTGTCTCAATAAAGTTAATTTAAAAAACAGGCCGGTAACCCGGAAGCAAAGCGCAGTCACTTCCTGTTTCCGTCAACACACGTGTGTAGGACTACACGCAACCTGAAGACCAGCTCGAACCCGTCCAGCACCACCCAGAGACCCGGTTCCACAGCGACCCGCTCGAACCCGTCCAGCGCCACCCAGAGACCCGGTTCCACAGGGACCCGCTCGAACCCGTCCAGCGCCACCCAGAGACCCGGTTCCACAGCGACCCGGTTCCACAGGGACCCGCTCGAACCCGTCCAGCACCCAGAGACCCGGTTCCACAGGGGCCGCCATGTTGGAGCAGCTGGGTCTGATCGGGACCCTCCGGGACGAGGACCAGAGTCCGGAGGAGCCGGACTCCGAGTCCGACCATGAGGTGAGTGTCCCCGGCCGCACGGCTCACAGCTCCCCGGGGAAGGGAGCCGGGGAGGCCGCGGGAGCTGGACCGGTCTCCGGCCGGGACACTGTCCCGAAAGGGTTTGAACATGTGGACAACCGAACCGGATCAAGAGCTGGAGGCGGATCCAGCTCCAGAAGAGTCTTCAGACAGTTAGAGTAGAAGCATTAACACACGAAGAAGAAACAGAAACAAAAATATACTTGTTTTTATAGAACATTCACATGTGGTTTATTAATTATTAATTATTTTAATGTGTGATTGTCTCTCTCTCTGTCTCTCTCTCTCTCTCTCTGTCTGTCTCTCCCTCTGTCTCTCTCTGTCTGTCTCTCTATCTGTCTCTCTGTCTGTCTCTATCTCTGTCTGTCTGTCTCTCTCTCTCTATCCCTGTTTCTCTCTCTCTCTGTCTGTCTCTCTCTGTCTGTCCCTCTTTCTCTCTGTCTGTCTGTCCCCCTCTGTCTGTCTCTCTCTCCCTCCCTCCCTCTCTGTCTGTCCCTCTGTCTCTCTCTCTGTGTCTGTCTGTCTGTATCCTCTCTGTCTCTCTCTGTCTCCCTCTGTCTGTCTCTGTCTCTGTCTGTCTGTCTCTCTCTCTGTCTCTCTCTCCCTCCCTCCCTCCCTCTCTGTCTGTCCCTCTGTCTCTCTCTCTGTGTCTGTCTGTCTGTATCCTCTCTGTCTCTCTCTGTCTCCCTCTGTCTGTCTCTGTCTGTCTGTCTCTCTCTCTGTCTCTCTCTCTGTGTCTGTCTGTCTGTATCCTCTCTGTCTCTTTCTGTCTCCCTCTGTCTGTCTCCCTCTTTCTGTCTCTGTCTGTCTCTGTCTGTCTGTCTGTCTCTCCCTCTGTCTCTCTCTCTGTGTCTGTCTGTCTGTCTCTCTCTGTCTGTCTCTCTCTGTCTCCCTCTTTCTCTCTCTGTCTCTCTCTGTCTGTCTGTCTCTCTCTCTGTCTCTCTCTCTGTGTCTGTCTGTCTGTATCCTCTCTGTCTCTGTCTGTCTCTGTCTGTCTGTCTCTCCCTCTGTCTCTCTCTCTGTGTCTGTCTGTCTGTATCCTCTCTGTCTCTCTCTGTCTCTGTCTGTCTGTCTCTCTCTGTCTGTCTGTCTCTCTCTGTCTCCCTCTTTCTCTCTCTGTCTGTCTCTCTCTCTGTCTCTCTCTCTGTGTCTGTCTGTCTGTCTCTCTCTGTCTCCCTCTGTCTGTCTGTCTCCCTCTTTCTGTCTCTGTCTCTCTCTGTCTGTCTGTCTCTCCCTCTGTCTCTCTCTCTGTGTCTGTCTGTCTGTATCCTCTCTGTCTCTCTCTGTCTCCCTCTGTCTGTCTGTCTCTCTCTGTCTCCCTCTTTCTGTCTCTGTCTCTCTCTGTCTGTCTGTCTCTCTCTCTGTCTCTCTCCCTCCCTCTCTGTCTGTCCCTCTTTCTCTCTGTCTCTGTCTGTCTCTCTCTCCCTCTCTGTCTGTCTCTCTGTCTGTCTCTCTCCCTCTTTCTCTCTGTCTGTCCCTCTTTCTCTCTGTCTCTGTCTGTCTCTCTCTCCCTCTCTGTCTGTCTCTCTGTCTGTCTCTCTCCCTCTTTCTCTCTGTCTGTCCCTCTTTCTCTTTGTCTTTCTGTCCCCGTCTCTTAGGAGGAGCGAATCATCCTAAACAGGAAGAAGAAGTTTGGTGTTTCCGGGTCGAAGGACTTTAACAGCACCTTTGATTTTGGAGAGCGAGACCCAGTGAACGCTGACGATGACTGGGTGATGGCTGACGTCATCAAACAGCTGAAGAAGAAGGTTGGTTGATGATGATGATGATGATGATGATGAACACGTTGGGATCTGTAATTTTCTTCCTCACCCTCGTCGTGTGCTCCTCACCCGGTGGTGGTTCCTCCGTCTCACTGGTTAACACCTGTGACTAGATGGATGGATGGATGGATGGATGGATGGATGGATGGATGGATGGATGGATGGATGGATGGATGGATAGATAGATGGATAGATTACTTTATTCATCCCCGAAGGGAAATTAAGTTGTCATAGCAGCCGGTATATTTGAATACAATAAAATACAATAAAATAAAAAATAAAAATATTGAGGTAGAAAGAATAAAAACAGAAACACAAGATAAATAGGTAGATAAGGTGCAGTGGCAAGATGATGGTAATAGTACTGATGATATGATGGTAATGTTATTGTTAGATAGTATATAAAAATAGTACAGTATATATAGTATATAATATAACATAATATATATTTATATATGATGTATTTATATACTAATGATGACATCACCGGTCAGATCAGGCAGAAGTAAACTAGGACATCTACAACTGATTCATGTTAACACAAAGATCTATATGTTTACATTAAAATCCTATTTTATATATAAATGTTTCTCTGTCGGTTTGATTTCATAATTATATCTCGCTGTGAATCTTCTCTGTTTGACTCTGGAATTTTCTTCTTATATATTAATATTGATCTGTTTTCTGTGCAGAGAGTTGTGACGACATTGGATCAGAAAATAGAGAAAATCAGGAAGAAGAGAAAAGCTGAGGTGAGCTCTCGGGTTCTACTTCCTGTTTGGCCTGGTCCCACTTCCTGCCTGGCAAGGTCCTCCTTCCTGTCTGGTTATATATCCTGTTTGTAAGATAAAGCTTGTTTTGATGTGCAGGAGAAATCAACTCAGGGCGACGCTGACGAAGGTTCTGCAGTGAAAACCCAGGAGGATGAAGTTCAGGCTGATGGAGGTGAAGATGAAGAGGAGGAGGAGAATGAAGATGAGGAGGAGGAGGAGAAGGAGGACGATGTAGATGAATTTGACTCGAGTGATGAGGAAGTTCTAACCAAATCAGGTAAGTCTGAGTCTTTTATTTTGTAGTTTGACAGGAAGTGGAAACAAAGTTTTCTTCACAGTAGAATCCAGTCAAACTGCAGCTCTGGATCAGAACAACAGTTTATATAAAACTGTTATTTTGATCAATTCTAAATGTATTTTAAAACGTATTTGTGTTCCTTACTGTTTCATGTCAGACACCCTCAGAGAGAAAGAAAAACGTGGGAGGAAGAGGAAGGCTGGACTGGAGGTGAAGATGAAGTGCTGATGATGTCACTGGTGGGAGTACCTGGATACCGTGGTAACAACTGTGTCTGTGTTCAGTTCGCAGAGTCGTACTCCGAGGACGCGTCTCAGTATGATGATGAGCTGACCTTTGATAACATGAACCTGTCCAGACCCATCCTGAAGGTAAATCCCTCTAGACTCCTGAGAGCTGTGGTTCAGGAGTGATCTCTGTGGTCCGTTCTCTGTGGAAACCAGTGTCTCCGGGGTGGTCTGCTGGTTTGTGAGAGCCTCTGGTCTGGTTGTTGGTAAAGTCTGTTGTTGGTAAAGTTTGTGACTTCCTGTTGTGTCCCTGCAGGCCATCACCGCTTTGGGCTTCAAGCTGCCGACTCCCATTCAGAAGGCCTGTGTTCCTGTTGGCCTGCTGGGCCGAGACCTCTGCGCCTGCGCTGCTACTGGGACAGGTAACCTGCTCACACTGGAACCAGTTCACCACACTGAAACCAGTTCATCACACTGGAACCAGTTCACCACATTCAACCACACTAGGAACCAGTTCATCACACTGAAACCAGTTCACCACACTCAACCACACTGTAACCAGTTCACTACACTGAAACCAGTTCATCACACTGAAACCAGTTCACCACACTCAACCACACTGGAACCAGTTCATCACACTGGAACCAGTTCACCACACTCAACCACACTGGAACCAGTTCACCGCACTGAAACCAGTTCATCACACTGGAACCAGTTCACCAAACTGGAACCAGTTCACCACACTGAAACCAGTTCACCACACTGAAACCAGTTCACCACACTGAAACCAGTTCACCACAATGAAACCAGTTCACCACAATGAAACCAGTTCACCACACCTAACCACACTGGAACCAGTTCACCGCACTGAAACCAGTTCACCGCACTGAAACCAGTTCACCACACTCAACCACACTGGAACCAGTTCACCGCACTGAAACCAGTTCACCGCACTGAAACCAGTTCACCACACCTAACCACACTGGAACCAGTTCACCACACTGAAACCAGTTCACCACACCTAACCACACTGGAACCAGTTCACCACACCTAACCACACTGGAACCAGATCACGTCACTGAAACCAGTTCACCGCACTTAAACCAGTTCACCACACCTAACCACACTGGAACCAGTTCACCACACCTAACCACACTGGAACCAGTTCACCACACCTAACCAAACTGGAACCAGATCACGTCACTGGAACCAGTTCACCTCACTGGAACCAGTCCACGTCCCTGGAACCACATTGGTTCATATGACATGTTCTGTCCTCAGGGAAGACGGCCGCCTTCATGCTGCCGGTGCTGGAGCGTTTGGTTTACAAGCCCAGGACGTCCCAGGTGACCCGGGTCTTGATTCTGGTTCCGACCAGGGAGCTGGGGATCCAGGTTCACTCTGTGGCTCGTCAGCTGGCCCAGTTCACCTCCATCACCACCTGCCTGGCTGTTGGTACGAAACGTGACTCACATGTTACTGGTTCTGCCTCTGGACTGGGCTGACCTGTCTGGGTTTTGTCTGCAGGTGGTTTGGACCTGAAGTCTCAGGAGGTGGCTTTGAGGGCGGGGCCTGACGTCCTGATCGCCACGCCCGGTCGACTGATCGATCACCTGCACAACACCCCGAGCTTTGAGCTGTCTCACATCGAGATCCTGATCCTGGACGAGGCTGACAGGTAAACACTGACCTGCCCTCACCGGCTCACCAGCCGGCGGACACGTGCTCACCTGCTTCACTGTGATCCTTCAGGATGCTGGACGAGTACTTTGAGGAGCAGATGAAGGAGGTCATCAGGCTGTGTGCCTACAACCGACAGACCATGTTGTTCTCTGCCACCATGACGGACGAGGTACGCACTCACACCTCTGTCATGTGACCTGGGCCCCAGGTGTGTGTCATGTGACGGCCGTCCCCAGTTGCATCACTGTTTGTCATGTGACCCTCGTTCCAGGTGAAAGACCTGGCGGCGGTTTCGTTGAAGGAGCCAATCAGGATCTTTGTCAACAGCAACACTGACGTGGCCCCGTTCCTCCGACAAGAGTTTGTCAGAATCCGACCGAACAGAGAGGGCGACCGAGAGGCGGTGGTGTCCGGTAGGTACTCCATCTGCAGTACTACTCGTACAACTGCAGTGACACTGAAGTACTACTCGTACAACTGCAGTGACACTGAAGTACTACTCGTAGAACTGCAGTGTCACTGAAGTACGACTCGTAGAACTGCAGTGTCACTGAAGTACTACTCGTAGAACTGCAGTGTCACTGAAGTACTACTCGTACGACTCGTACAACTGCAGTGTAACTGAAGTACTACTCGTAGAACTGCAGTACTACTGAAGTACTACTCGTAGAACTGCAGCTCTCCTAATGACGCCTGTGTGTTGTGGTAGCTCTTCTGACTCGGACGTTCCAGGACCACGTGATGGTTTTCACTCAGACGAGGAAACAGGCTCATAGACTTCATATCCTGCTGGGTCTGATGGGACTGAATGTCGGAGAACTGCATGGAGAACTGAGCCAGAGCCAGAGGCTGGAGAACCTCAGGTACACACACACACACACACACACACACAATATCTAGAACCTCTCTTCCATGTATTTACCCTCTTGGTTCTTGTTCTCAGGCGTTTTAAAGATGAACAGATCGATATCTTGGTGGCCACAGATGTTGCAGCCAGAGGTTTGGACATTAGTGGAGTGAAGACGGTGAGAGTCATGTCTCTTGATAGTTACTACAGGAGAACCAAGAAGGTTCTTCTGAGGAACCAGTACGTTCTTGTAGAATCTCTACAGGGTTCTTACAGAATAACAAATGTGTTATCAGGTCAACAGGTAACTGTAAAGTTATTAAAGACTTACCTGTGTCAGTCGCTAGTTACCAGGTTACCATGGTAATTTACCTGTCTCCGTAGTTACATGTGTTAACTGTTACCATGGTTACCATTGATTTCTACAGACATCTGCTTTTATTAAAACTGAGTCTGAACATACCACATCTCTCTCTCTCTCTCTCTCACACATGCACCTGTCTGTCTCTACCTGTCTGTCTCTCAGGTGATAAACTTCACCATGCCGTCCACCGTCAAACATTACGTCCACCGTGTTGGTCGAACGGCGAGAGCCGGACGCTCTGGACGCTCCGTGTCTCTGGTCGGAGAGTCTGAGAGGAAGATGCTGAAGGAAGTGGTGAAGTCAGCCAAGAACATCGTGAAAGCTCGAGTCCTGCCACCAGGTACGCTCCCCTGAGAGACAGATCAGAGACTGCAGTGTGTCCAGGAAATAGACCGAGCCGGTTGGTAGTTCCGGAAGGTAACCGGAGTGAACCTGTTTCTCAGGTGAGCTGTGACTCACCTTCTCTCCCCCTCTCTGCTCGTCTCTCGCCCAGAGGTGATCCTGAAGTTCAGAGATTTGATCACGAAAATTGAAAAAGACGTTGGTGCTGTGATGAGGCTGGAGAGAGAAGAGAGAGAGCTGGCGTCCTCTGAGGCCAAGGTACAGCTGAACTCACCTGACCTCACCTGACCTGAACACACCTGACCTCACCTGACCTCACCTGAACACACCTGACCTCACCTGACCTGAACACACCTGACCTCACCTGACCTGAACACACCTGACCTCACCTGACCTCACCTGAACACACCTCACCTGACCTGAACACACCTGACCTCACCTGACCTCACCTGAACACACCTGACCTCACCTGACCTCACCTGAACACACCTGACCTCACCTGAACATACCTGAACACACCTGACCTCACCTGACCTCACCTGACCTCACCTGACCTCACCTGAACACACCTGAACACACCTGAACACACCTGACCTCACCTGACCTCACCTGACCTCACCTGAACACACCTGACCTCACCTGACCTCACCTGACCTCACCTGACCTCACCTGAACACACCTGACCTCACCTCACCTGAACACACCTGACCTCACCTGAACACACCTGACCTCACCTGAACACACCTGAACACACCTGACCTCACCTGACCTCACCTGACCTCACCTGAACACACCTGACCTCACCTGACCTGACCTCACCTGAACACACCTGACCTCACCTGACCTCACCTGACCTCACCTGACCTCACCTGAACACACCTGACCTCACCTGACCTCACCTGACCTCACCTGACCTCACCTGAACACACCTGAACACACCTGAACACACCTGACCTCACCTGACCTCACCTGACCTCACCTGAACACACCTGACCTCACCTGAACACACCTGACCTCACCTCACCTGAACACACCTGACCTCACCTGACCTCACCTGAACACACCTGACCTCACCTGAACACACCTGAACACACCTGACCTCACCTGACCTCACCTGAACACACCTGACCTCACCTGACCTGACCTCACCTGAACACACCTGACCTCACCTGAACACACCTGACCTCACCTGAACACACCTGAACACACCTGAACACACCTGACCTCACCTGAACACACCTGACCTCACCTGAACACACCTGACCTCACCTGAACACACCTGACCTCACCTCACCTGAACACACCTGACCTCACCTGACCTCACCTGAACACACCTGACCTCACCTGAACACACCTGAACACACCTGAACACACCTGACCTCACCTGAACACACCTGACCTCACCTGACCTCACCTGAACACACCAACAACAGAAACTAAAATCTGAGTAATTGTTTTTATAGAACATAAAGATGTGGCTTATTAATTATTTAACTGTGTGATTGTCTCTCTCTCTACCCGTCTCTGTGTGTGTGTGTGTGTCTCTGTGTCTGTGTGTGTGTGTGTGTGTGTGTCTGTGTGTGTGTGTGTGTGTGTGTGTGTGTGTAGTTGAGTGTGGCTCAGAAACGTCTCGAGGGCTCCGCCTCTGACAGTCAATCACAGAGAGTTTGGTTTCAAACTCAACAAGAGAGAAAACAGAGTCGCGGTGAGTAGTAGTAGTATTACTACAGTACTACTGTAGTACTACACTGTAGTACTGTGTGTAGTATTTATACTGTTGTCGTTTTCAGTGTCTAAAGCTCTGCAGGAGTTCGACATCGCTCTCAGAGGAAAAAAGAAGAGACAGAAGTTTCTGAAAGACGGAAAAAAGAAAGTCCTGACGGTAATAATTTAATAACAATTATAATCTACAATAATAATGAAATTAATTGTCCTCGTGTCTCATTATCTTTACGTGTCCTCATGTCCTCGTGTCTCTCAGCCTGAGGAGCGCACTCAGTTTGAGATTTTGAAAGCTCAGATGTTCGCTGAGCGGGCGGCCAAGAGAGAGAGACGACCAAAGAGAGCCAGAGCGATGGCAGAAGACGAGCCGCAGATCAAAGGTCAAAAAGAGAAACACAAATATTGATACTGATAAATATATAAACATATAATGATAAATATATAAATGTATCAACATCTTCCTGTTTGAGCAGCCAATCAGAAACCTGGAAAAGGAGGCAGGAAGTCGGCCTTTGATAAAGAACTGACCAACACGAGCGGAAAGAATCTGAAACACTACAGAGCTGGGTGAGACAGTCTGTACCTGTCTGTCTGTCTCTGTCTAGACTCTACCTGTCTGTCTGTACCTGTCTAACTGTCTGTACCTGTCTCTACCTGTCTGTCTGTCTACTCTACCTGTCTGTCTGTACTCGTCTGTCAGTCTCTAGTAGGGGTGTCATGATACCAAAAATTCAGTAGTCGGTGCCAATACCAGTAAAATAACACGACTCTCGATGCCAATTTCGATACCATGGTAAAAAAAAAAGTGCATTCTTTGGATGATGTTAATGTCATATACGGTAGTTCAATGAGCTTGCGCATATACTGAGGGTTATACGGTAGTAGCGGACGCATGTGAGTGACGCTTTGTTGTGAGACACGTTATGCATTAAATGATACATCTGCCTCACGCCGGGTTCACACCGGACGCTGAAGCGACGGCGCAGCACCAAGCCTTAGATAACAGCTGGCTCCCATCCACATGAATTGCGCTTCAGCGTCCGGTGTAAACAACCAAGTGCCGGCGCGCTAAGGATTAACGCGGCGCGCCGGCGTTGCTTCTGTGTCCGGTGTAAACCCGGCGTCAAACGCAAAGTACTTCAATACACGACTCTTTGTGCCTTTTTAATAAACAAGTCGAGGTGGGGCGAACGCTGCAGCCGCAGTTGCCGTCTTGGTTTTCTGAATGTAAACGTCGACTGATGCTAATGCTAAGTTGCTAACAGCTGCTGGCATCGAAGCTCACGGTGCCTACGGTGCTTCAAAAAATGGGCATCGTCTGTGTTTTGTTATCTTAGTATCGACAGGTATCGGTTTTCGTGACATCCCTAGTCTCTACTCTGTCTAACTGTCTCTACCTGTCTGTCTAACTGTACTCTGTCTAACTGTCTGTACCTGTCTAGACTCTACCTGTCTGTCTGTCTAACTGTCTGTGCCTGTCTGTCTCTACCTGTCTGTCTGAACTCTACCTGTCTGTCTGTACTCTGTCTAACTGTCTGTCTCTACCTGTCTGAACTCTGTCTAACTGTCTGTACCTGTCTACCTGTCTGTCTCTACCTGTCTGTCTGTACTCTACCTGTCTGTCTGAACTCTGTCTAACTGTCTGTACCTGTCTGTACTCTACCTGTCTGTCTGAACTCTGTCTAACTGTCTGTCTCTACCTGTCTGTCTGAACTCTGTCTAACTGTCCTTACCTGTCTACAGACCGTCCTTTGAGGACAGGAAGCGGTTGGGCATGAACAAGAAGAGTCCTGGTGGCTCCAGGTGAGTTTCACATCGTCTCTGTCAAAGTTTCTCACTAATTCATCACATTTTCCCATAATGCACTGTGAAAAGGAGCTTCCAACCAATGGTCACTACCTGATCAATATATCCCATAATGCACTAGGCTCCAACAAAGTGTAAAATAAACATTTTATTGTAAGATTTCCCACCGGCTGATGTTGTTTACGTCCTTTATTAATTTTATTAACTTCAAGTGACGCTCTGTTCCCTCCATCAGATACAAGAAGAAGAAGTGACAGACAAGATGGCCGCCTCATCGTTCTGCCGTTTCCTGTTTATTAAAGAACCTTCAATAAAGTTGCAGTCGTTAAAATAGAATCACTGACTTGATGTTTGTCGTCATGACAACATCATCGAATCATGTAATAAACATGTCAAATGAGTCGGTTAAAGAAAACGTTTTGTTATTAAATGACAGAACCGTCTTTATTAAGAATGAATGAAGGTTTTTTGTGGTTAGTTTTTTTTTATTGTTTTTCAAACTAACGACATTTTAACATAAACTGATCGTAGTCAATCATTAAAACAACATGACGTTTGAACATTAAACCTGAAAAATAAAATAAACAAGTATTTTTCTTTAAAAACTAGAAAAGTGTCTTATTTAATGGTAGTGATGAAATGTTTCCATGGAAACAGTAAATAAAGCGTTCTACATTCATATTAATGAGCATAAAGCAGGTCAGTGAATAGCGAGTCACTTCTATCAGCCAATCAAAGGAGAGCTGCTGTTTCAAGGGATAGATTAATTACACCTGTAGCGCCCCCTTCAGGGCAAATTGTTTCCACTCTTCACTCCGAGCTCAGAAAGTTAAATACACTAGAATTTTATTTTGGTAAGCTTATCTGATCAGCTTCCTGCAAGCGACTGAGCACACTGACTGCCCCCTGCTGGACAGATTCAATAACTGACTCAGACCTTTTCAGTATTATATAAACATTCCTGTTGAGATTAACGATAATAAAACAATGAAAAGTTTGATGATTACATTGTTTATATTCATGTTTTTATGACATGACTCGTGTTGATCTCTTACGTTCACATACTTCATCATCATTTAAAGCTCCTCCCCCTCACTGTCCACTGACAGCTTAGCAACCGTAACCAGGCGCATCGTGTGATGGGAGAGAACGAGGTTTACGCTGCTAGCTTCATTAGCCTCGGTCCGTTAGCATGTACGACAAATCCATGATGTTAGAGAACAAGGTGTCACAGTGACGAGAATCTTTGAGTCAGTGGCTGAATTCAAAATAAAATATAACAAAATCACTGAACCTGTTTGCGTTCTTTTACACTGGAAGTCAACAACAGTCTGTTGTCATGGTGACGTGTCAGATATTGTTCACTTCCAGTGTAAACGTTTTAAAAATGATCAATAATCTTCTAATTATAGTTAATCTGTCACAGCAGTGAACCAATCAGTGCAAGAAAAATCCCTTGCTGAACGAATGAAAACATGGCGTCTTCTTTTCCCATGATGCTTCACTCTCAGCTGGTGTTGATGTCTCTGACGTTTCATTCACATTTAGTTTTCTGCTGGTTCACCTCCAGCTCCTCCTGGTTCCGGTCTGGTTCAGGTCTAGACCCGGTCCGAGTGAGGTGACGGGGCACAGAGCTCAGAGTCGGAGTCTGACTCGCCCTCAGCAATGTGGGGGCAGGGGGCGGCGCAGGGGGCGTGGCCTCCAGCTCCTCGCCGGTCCAGGTTGGAGGAGTAGAAGCTGTTGTTGAGGAAGTCCAGGTTCTCTCTGGACTGAGAGATGGAGAACCCACTGAAGGAACGTTCCAGCTCGTGGTCGACGGACGGGATGGAGACGGACGCATCACTTTCCAGCTTCACCCCCCCCCCTCCCCCCTCGGTCCCAGTGACCCCCCCCCCTCCCCTCTCCGCCCCCCCTCGCTCTCCCGTGCTTTGCCGGTTCGACCGCTTGCCTCCATGTCTCTCTCCCGCCGGAGGAGGTGGGAGTCGAACCAGTGACCCGCCTCCTACCGGACTTGGTGTGTTGCCGTGGCTACGCTGATGAGGGGGTGGGGCATGTTGAGGGAGTTGGGAGCTGATTGGCTGCCAGGAGGTGGAGGGAGGGCATGTGGGGGTTTTGTGGTTTCTGTGACCCGTGGAGCTGCTGGAGCGAACCATCTTGGTCACATGACGAGTCTTCTCCACTTGGTCGCTAGGCAACGCCCTGCACAACACGTAAACAACATGTGAACAACGTGATACTGGTTCTGGTTCTGGTGACACTGGTCTGATGGGTCTTCAGTGACCAGGGACACTTACTGCAGGATCTTGGGGACAGACTGGCTCTTCTCCAGCTGGTCCACGGGACTGTGGTAGGGCGGAGCTGGGTCTGGCTCCTTGGATCCAAAGTAGGCGTCGGTCTCAGCCTGAGGGATTCCCATTCGCTGGATGTAGATGTTCACCAGGAAGTCCAACTTTCTCTCCATGGACAGCACCTGTGGGTCACATGAGCGGGAGAGGACCAATCACATTCGGAGCCGAAGCTGCATCAGTAAACCAGCTCAACGCACTGGTTGCTAACGGTTACCTGCTTCTCCACCTTCCCCAACCGTCCCATCATGCTCGGATCCTCAGGAAGCTCCTCATTGGCTGCCTTGGGCCGGTCTTTGTCTGCAGTTGGTGTTCCTCTGCCAACAATCTGATCCACTCTGCCATCAGGACACAGAGCAGGTCAGGACACTACAACATTTGACAGGAAACAGAAACTGGAGCAGCCTCGAGGTCAGAGTCTTACCTGGTCTGGAGGTTCTTGATGCGAGCAAGCATGTCCAGGTGACCGGCTGAATACTGTTCGATCACATCCATGACGTCATAAGGACGAAGACTCTCCTTAAACTTCCTCTTCGACACCATGAAACGCATGATGCTGCGACAGAGGAAACAGGAAGTCAGCGGTGGCCACGAGGACCCCTGCTGGCGTGTTGTGTCCAGCAGGTCTAACTGGTCTCTGTAGACTACATTCACCTCATGGACCTACAGAGTCCTCACAAAATGGACTTGTGTGTACGTCCAACACGGAGAAGACCCAGAACATGTTAAAGGAGAACTGTACTTTAGTTCATAGAAATACTCGTTTATGAAACATGAAGAAACTCATCAGCTGAACAAATTCCAAACATGTTTTACGGAGATAAAAACCTGGACGACCTCAATAAAACTGAGGTTCTAACACTTGGCCCTAAACACCTCAGAGATTATAGAGCTTCAACATGAAACTAGTAGTAAGCAGATGTGATCGATCCCGATAAACCAGGACAGTGTTGTAACTGTTTTCAAACTTGCTGTCATTTCATCATTTCATCTCAGGTTAATTTGACGAGTTAGAGTCACATGTTTTATGAATTCTTCTTCACGGCTGAAGAGGAAACTCGACAACAAACACACATTTGTTCTTTTATTCATCTGATGAACTGCGAGTCGTTGGTCTTTAGTTTGGATCCACTTCCTGAACTGATCCAGAATCTGCTTCAGACTAAAGACCTGAACAACTGGTCCATCAGAGAAGAACCAGCACAGATCAGATCAGCAACAGGAGACGAGCTGTGGACTCCGACACCAACAGAGGAGCAACACAACAGAACACAGTGAACCTAACTCAGACTCTCTCTTACCCAGCAGCTGATGGTGACCTTTGACCCTGGGTGAGCACAAACCAATAAAAAAACGTAAAGAATAATGTGAATAAAAATGATTCAGTGCAGAATAAGAGCAAATAAAGGTGAGAAAAGCGACGATGAATGACGAGCAGAGAAACTGATCAAATATGTGATTTTCCGAATCAAATCAAAACTCGTACCAGATGGCTCTGATGGTGACCTTTAACCCCCGGGTCAGATCCTGGGGCACAAACTCACAGTGGCAGCTCTTGTTGTCGTCAGCCATGTCTTCTCCTGGCAGGCTGGCGTCTGAAACCAACAACATCATCAGTGTCACTCAGCGCCCCCTACCTGAAGCTGATGGACCAACATGGTGTTACAGCAACAGGACCAGGTTCGTCCAAGTTCCAGAACCACGCGACCCCTGACCTACGACCTCTGACCCCTGATCCTCTGGACAGAACAACGCTGATACTGGACGACAGTAGCTCTGCTCGGGGTGTGTGTGTGTGTGTGTGTCTGTGTGTGTGTGTGTGTGTGTGTGTGTGGGCTGACCTGGGGAGCTCTTCTGTCTGAACTCTTCATCCTGCATCTCAATGAGCACTACAGGAGGAGACAGAGGACACAGGGAAGTCTTCATCAGCTCCTCACGTGTTTACTTAAAGAAACAGTCCAACATCCTCAGTTTCACCACAGACACCGTGTCATCACTTAGCCTAGCTTAGCATAAAGACTGAAAACAGGTGGAAATTGTATCAGCATAGTGACGACATTCAAAGGCATTCAGTCCCAGTCATGTTTTCATAGTGAAGAAGAAGCTCAGAATCAGGCTGGTTTCCATGTTTCCATGTTTCCATGTTTCCATGCTGACAATAGTTCCCACAAACTATAAACCTGTAGAAACCAGTCAGATCCACAATGAACCAGTCAGATCCAGTAGAAACCAGTCAGATCCAGTAGAAATCAGTCAGATCCAGTATAAACCAGTCAGATCCAGTATAAACCAGTCAGATCTAAACCAGTCAGATCCAGTATAAATCAGTCACCACCTCGTTCTCGTTCTCTTCACTTTCTCCTCATCTCCTCTTTTAAATTATCTTTTTAACGTTTAGATCAAATCTTTAAACTGTGTTGAACATGTTTTTATTCTTTGACGACTCCGACGTGTGTGTTTCAAGAGTCTGGTCTTTGTCTTAGAATCTGTCAGCTGGTCTGATGGTAAATGAAAAGCTCAGGTCAGGAACGTTTATCATTTTTATATCTTGGATCATTTCTTTCATAATGAGTTCTGAAGGTTTGGTTGTAGTTGCAGAACTGGGAGTGACCACCGGGGCAAAGTGCTTCACATGTAACTCCACAAGAATCATGTCCCACCCACAAGAGGTTCATGTTCATCAGAGGTTCACCTAAAGCTTGTTGATATCTGACCACAGGACAGATCCTGGGTCAGCTGATGTGGTCGTGCTCATGTGGTTCTCAAGCTGTGGAGGTTCAAACTGGGACCCACAGTCAGAGAGTTCTGATTGGCTGGACCCAGCAGGTCTTACCTTCAGAGTTTTGGCGTGAAGCAGCTCCTCGGATCCTGAAGGCCTGTCGGGTTCTGCTGCGTTCTCCGAAGCTCCAGCTCTTTGGAACCTTGCTGGGACTCTCCTCCAGACAAGGCTCCATGCTGGGGGACCGTCGCAGGGCCTGGATCCCTCCTGGACCACCAGGACCCCCAGGAGCTCCAGGACCCCCAGGAGCTCCAGGACCCCCAGGAGCTCCAGGACTAGGACCCACACCAGGAGCAGCACCGACTGTAGGAACCACTGAAGGAAGAGAGCAGTGAAGGATGGAGAGAGGTTGAGGACGTGAGACACATGTTCAGGTTATAGTCTAGTCCGCAGGTTTTCAATCAAACCAGTTCTGGCTGGTTTTCATGAACAAGTTCCTCCAGTCTGGTTTAATGTTCATCAAACAGTAATAATAAGGTTCTTGCTGGTCGGTGGGAACCTGAACCTGCAGAGGTTCTAACTCACCATGCTGGGGGGAACCTTTCCCTTTTGTTCCTGAGCTGCGGGGGGACGAGAAGACCCTCTCCTTCAGGCTGACCTTCTGACTGCAGACAGAACAACAGACACGTTGCATCAATACGTTTTGGGATCAGGTCAAGAGAAAAGTTCCTGAATGTCCTCTATTGTCCCAATGAGACATGATTCTGGTCCATGACTTCAGATGTTGGTTCTGCACGAACAGGATGAGGAGACAGCAGAAGTAAAGTTCAGCGAATCTTCTCATTTGTGCCAAATCACGACAAACGTTTACAAAAGAGAAGAAACCCCTCACAGAGGAAGGACGTTCTACTCCCAGTCTGGAGCTCACACACATCCCATCTGACCAGGACCTGGTTCTCTTATACCTAGGGTTAGAATTCACCAACTGACTTTGTTTATCATCAGAACATCTGCTTGTTTGTTGGACAGTCATGATGGTCACCATGTGGTGGATCAGGCAGAGGCCTCTGGACGGACCTGGTAAACAAACTAATGAGGTTGGACTGGGACCAGTAGGGGGACCGCAGGTCCATCGAGGTCCAGCAGCCAAACGGCCCAGGAAGCTCCCAGCAGGTCTGGCTCCAGGATGGACAGGTTCATACACACATATATATACTAATACTTTATCCCACTATGCATCAATATAAGTTGTTTACAAACAGTGGTCAATAACTGATAAACATAAACCATCATGCACCTGGATGGGGGGGGGTTCTCCGACTGAATGATTTCAAATCTTGGTCTGAGAAAGAAATCAGACATGAAGATAAGATGGACACTGACCTGGGAGATGGTTCAGGCTGGACGTCCTTCCTACAGGGAGACAGACAGAGAGACAGATGGAGAGACAGATAGAGAGACAGAGAGACAGATGGAGAGACAGATAGAGAGACAGATAGAGAGACAGACAGAGAGACAGACAGAGAGACAGATGGAGAGAGAGATAGAGAGACAGATAGAGAGACAGAGAGAGAGACAGATAGACAGATAGAGAGATGGAGAGACAGACAGATAGAGAGACAGATAGAGAGACAGATGGAGAGAGAGATAGAGAGAGAGATAGAGAGACAGATAGAGAGACAGATGGAGAGAGAGATAGAGAGACAGATAGAGAGATGGAGAGACAGACAGATAGAGAGACAGATAGAGAGACAGACAGAGAGACAGACAGACAGAGAGACAGATAGAGAGACAGACAGAGAGACAGATAGAGAGACAGATAGAGAGACAGATGGAGAGACAGATAGAGAGACAGATAGAGAGACAGATAGAGAGACAGATAGAGAGACAGATGGAGAGACAGATAGAGAGACAGATAGAGAGACAGATAGAGAGACAGATAGAGAGACAGACAGAGAGACAGACAGAGAGACAGATAGAGAGACAGACAGAGAGACAGACAGAGAGACAGATAGAGAGACAGATAGAGAGACAGATAGAGAGACAGATAGAGAGACAGACAGAGAGACAGATAGAGAGACAGATAGAGAGACAGATGGAGAGACAGATAGAGAGACAGATAGAGAGACAGATAGAGAGACAGATAGAGAGACAGATGGAGAGACAGATAGAGAGACAGATAGAGAGACAGATAGAGAGACAGATAGAGAGACAGACAGAGAGACAGACAGAGAGACAGATAGAGAGACAGACAGAGAGACAGACAGAGAGACAGATAGAGAGACAGATAGAGAGACAGATAGAGAGACAGACAGAGAGACAGATAGAGAGACAGATAGAGAGACAGATGGAGAGACAGATAGAGAGACAGATAGAGAGACAGATAGAGAGACAGATAGAGAGACAGATGGAGAGACAGATAGAGAGACAGATAGAGAGACAGATAGAGAGACAGATAGAGAGACAGACAGAGAGACAGACAGAGAGACAGATAGAGAGACAGACAGAGAGACAGACAGAGAGACAGATAGAGAGACAGATAGAGAGACAGATAGAGAGACAGATAGAGAGACAGATAGAGAGACAGATAGAGAGACAGATGGAGAGAGAGACTGGTTGTTATTATTTGTTCTTGTGACGAATCTTCTAGATGACTGTGACTTTAGAATAAATTAAAGTTCACACTTCAACAGAAGTACTGTATCGTTGTGGTTGTTTTGGAGTACTTGATGCAGTACTGTGTGTACTTGCTGTAGTAGTAATACTTGTAACACATTCTAACCTGAATGAGAGTCCTGATTTGTTCTTGAGGTTCCTCAGTAAATCCAACTGGTTGAGAGGAGGAATCAACCTGAGACACAGAGAAGACAAGTTAATTCAGAGACAGACAGACAGACAGACAGACAGACAGGCAGAAACAGACAGACAGACAGGCAGATAGAAACAGACAGACAGACAGGCAGGTAGAAACAGACAGACAGACAGACAGGTAGAAACAGACAGACAGACAGACAGAAACAGACAGACAGACAGACAGGCAGGTAGAAACAGACAGACAGACAGGCAGGTAGAAACAGACAGACAGACAGGTAGAAACAGACAGACAGACAGACAGGTAGAAACAGAGAGACAGACAGACAGGTAGAAACAGACAGACAGACAGGCAGAAACAGACAGACAGGCAGGCAGAAACAGAGAGACAGACAGGCAGGTAGAAACAGACAGACAGACAGGTAGAAACAGACAGACAGACAGGTAGAAACCGACAGACAGACAGGCAGGTTGAAACCGACAGACAGACAGGCAGGTAGAAACCGACAGACAGACAGGTAGTAACAGACAGACAGACAGGCAGAAACAGACAGACAGACAGGCAGGCAGAAACAGACAGACAGACAGACAGGTAGAAACAGACAGACAGACAGGTAGAAACAGACAGACAGAGAGGCAGAAACCAACAGACAGACAGACAGGCAGAAACAGACAGACAGACAGGTAGAAACAGACAGACAGACAGGCAGAAACAGACAGACAGACAGACAGGTAGAAACAGACAGACAGACAGACAGGCAGGTAGAAACAGACAGACAGACAGGTAGAAACAGACAGACAGACAGGTAGAAACAGACAGACAGACAGGCAGGTAGAAACAGACAGACAGACAGGTAGAAACAGACAGACAGACAGGCAGTTGGAAACAGACAGACAGACAGGTAGAAACAGACAGACAGACAGGCAGGTAGAAACAGACAGACAGACAGGCAGGTAGAAACAGACAGACAGACAGGTAGAAACAGACAGACAGACAGGTAGAAACAGACAGACAGACAGGCAGGTAGAAACAGACAGACAGACAGGTAGAAACAGACAGACAGACAGGTAGAAACAGACAGACAGACAGGCAGGTAGAAACAGACAGACAGACAGGTAGAAACAGACAGACAGACAGACAGGTAGAAACAGACAGACAGACAGGTAGAAACAGACAGACAGACAGGTAGAAACAGACAGACAGACAGGTAGAAACAGACAGACAGACAGGCAGTTGGAAACAGACAGACAGACAGGTAGAAACAGACAGACAGACAGGCAGGTAGAAACAGACAGACAGACAGGCAGGTAGAAACAGACAGACAGACAGGTAGAAACAGACAGACAGACAGGTAGAAACAGACAGACAGACAGGCAGGTAGAAACAGACAGACAGACAGGTAGAAACAGACAGACAGACAGGTAGAAACAGACAGACAGACAGGCAGGTAGAAACAGACAGACAGACAGGTAGAAACAGACAGACAGACAGACAGGTAGAAACAGACAGACAGACAGGTAGAAACAGACAGACAGACAGGTAGAAACAGACAGACAGACAGGTAGAAACAGACAGACAGACAGGCAGGTAGAAACAGACAGACAGACAGGTAGAAACAGACAGACAGACAGGTAGAAACAGACAGACAGACAGACAGACAGGTAGAAACAGACAGACAGACAGGTAGAAACAGACAGACAGACAGGTAGAAACAGACAGACAGACAGGCAGTTGGAAACAGACAGACAGACAGGCAGTTGGAAACAGACAGACAGGTGGGACCCACTCACCTGTACATGGGGACAGACACCGTCCTCTCGTAATAGTCCCAGGTGGAAGACAGATCCGTTCGGCTCAGGTTCGTGGCGTAGACTCTCCACGCCGCCTGCAGACGGAGGAGGAACCCATCGCCCACACAGACTTTCAAAGTAAAAGCGTTTGCTGCATCATTGGTTTTAAAGTGGAGTAAATATTTGTCTCTGAGTTTCTGCTCTAAACATGTTTCATCCAGTTTGTTCTAAATTAAGTGATGATGTCACCGGTCACATGTCGTCACCGCAGAAACGAAACAAGTCGATGAATTAAAAAGATTTGTTTCATCATCAGCAGCTTCTCTGTGGTTCTGAGTTTAAAGTTTAAGAACTTAAAGTTAGCTCCAAGTCTTTTTCCTGAAGTGGTTATGTCGCCAAACGATAAGGTTACCATAGCAGCAAGGTTACCATAACGATAATGTTAGTGTAAGAACAAGGATCCATTAAGAATGAGGTTACCACAACCATATGGTCCGTGTAACGTTAAGGTTACCATAGCATCAAGGTTACCATAACGACAAGGTTAGAGTAACAATGAGGTTTCCATAACGACAAGGTTACCGTAACGATGAGGATACCATAGCAACAAGGTTACCATAGCATCAAGGTTACCATAACGACAAGGTTACCATAACAATGAGGTTTCCATAACGACAAGGTTACCGTAACGATGAGGATACCATAGCAACAAGGTTACCATAACGACAAGGTTACCATAACAATGAGGTTTCCATAACGACAAGGTTACCGTAACGATGAGGTTAAAGGGACATTGAGGTTAACATAGCAACAAGGTTACCGTAACAATGAGGTTTCCATAACGACAAGGTTACCGTAACGATGAGGTTAAAGGAACAATGAGGTTACTGTAGCGATACGATGGACTCAGAGAAAATGGCCGCGAGCAGCCGAGGGTCAGTTCACCTGGATGAGTCCGGCTGCTGGGTTTCGTCTCTTCTCAAAGTGTTTCTGTCGGTGCTGCTCCTGGACCTTCAGAGCAAACCCGGAACCCAGGATCCCCTGAGGACACACATGTGAACCACAGACCAGGTGAGTGGAGACCAGGTGGACGCTCACCTCAGGTGAACTCAGGTGATCATTTGAATGACTCACAGCCGGCAGAGCAAAGAAAGAGACTCCGATCAGCGTGAAGGTCGCAGCCAGGAGACGTCCATTCCAGGTGATGGGGAACTTATCTCCATAACCGATGGTTGTCAATGTGATCTGACAGAGACAGAACAATCAGATCGCCTGGAAACAAGCAACAGGACGTCAGGACTAGTGTCCAGGTCAAACCTGAGACGTAAATCGCTGACTCAGTCTTTCTCAGAAAAGACTTTAACCTGAACGAGATCTTAACTCCACCCAGTCTGACCGGGTTGCTGTAATGTCCCCTGAAGTCACAGT